>NC_064817.1:3394414-3509125 GCF_023721935.1 Panthera uncia
CATACTCTATTTAAAATATATGTAATATAATATAACATATATTATATAATTATAATATATTATATTAATATGTTATATTATATTTATATTTCATATGTTTCTATATTTACTTATATTTATAATTTTAATTTATATAATTATGTATATTATGTATGTTATATATTGTATGTAAAATTATAATTTATATATTTTGTAAATTATGTATATCTTTATAAAATTTATACATTATATGTGTATTAATTATATACTATATTTATATATTTGTTTAGTATATATTATATTTTATATAGTTACTTACATATAAATATATTTGTATATATAAATTTATATAATTTATATACATATATGTAATACATACATATACATATATGTATATATTTATATACATATATACATATATGCATATAAATTATATAATTTATTTTTATTTTTAAATTTATTTTTATTTTTTAATTTTCAATGTATTATTCATTTTGTGAGAGAGAGAGAGCGAGCAGGGGACGGGCAGAGAGAGAGAGGGAGACACAGAATCCGAAGCAGGCTCCAGGCTCTGAGCTGCAAGCACACAGCCCGACGTGGGGCTCGAACCCATGAACCGTGGGATCATGACCTGAGCTGAAGTCAGACATTTGACTGAGCCACCCAGGTGCCCCTAAATTTATATAATTTATTTTACATATATTTAATTTATACATACACACACAGACACACACACACAGAGGCATCTGTCCAAATACCCAGAGATGAGATCCAATGTAAAATAAGCTGAGTTGTGTTTCTTCCTGTGCCTCTTACACCCCATCTTTCTGTGATCTTGGAACTAGTCTCCCCAAGAACAAAAGCAACATTCTTTTTGGTGCCACTTTCTGCTTTGTTTAAATCACCCTCAATCTGATTAACTTCTGACAGATGATGCAGTGTCCGAAAATAGCTACAACAGGGAAGGCACAGTGCTTGTTAAAAATGAACCAACCACGCACCCCTCCTCCTCACCGTGACCTTTCCTTATCTGATCTTTTCCTGGGCACCAGTTGACAAAACAGGCTCTCTCCCCTTAATTACTCTGGGCTTTCTGGAGAAAAAACCCGGCTTGCCACGACTAAACTTCAATAGCTCCCAGGCTGCTAAGAAAGCAGAGGGTGGTGTGGTCTTGGTACACTCTGTCCGCAGCTCTTGTGACGTGCAGGCATTTACAGACACTCCAGAGGTGGTTTCCATAAACGCTACCCTAAGTTCAGGTTTTTCTTAAAACGGAAGAGCAGAAAAATGTTTCAAGAAATCTTACTGTAAAAAAAAAAAAAATAAGTTCAGGAAAATCAGCTGGTCATCTGACATTTAAGAAATGATCTCGTGGAGATATTGATCTGTTAACTGGTCTCTCGTTGAGAAGCAGTTATCAGTCTAACAGGTTGTTGATTTTTACACCTGTCCTGCTCTTAAAAAAAAAAAAAAGCACAAAAATTTGCAAATAACTATCTTCTATGCTGACACCACAGATGTCAAAGTCTGCCAAAGCCAGGTGATTTGCCTTGGGCAAGGCTCTGTAGGGCAGCCCTCTCCCCCGGCAGTTTCCATGGAAGAATGCAAGTCAACTGGAAGAATGCGTATAAAAGGTACTCCATGCTCGCAGACTGCTTCAATCTCAATCCGTGGGGCCTCTGCAAGTGATACTTTGTCTTACCTTTCTCCAAAGTCCACGGAATACATCGTGTGCAGTCCCCATGGAATAGCAGCCTCAAAGGAGTAGAGAAGTCATTTTGGGGGAGAAGGAGGTAGCAGTCTGGAGTTTTCAAAGAGTAGTAGGATTGCAAGTCTATAGCCGCATTGGGTAGATTCAAGTCACTGATCTCAAGCCCCACAGCACATGCACCCCAATGCCCCATGGGGTTCTGTGGCTGCCTTCCTAAGATCTGAGGCTGCCAGTTGCCCCCTGAACACCTGCCGGTATCCAGATACCACACTGGTGTGATGCACTGTGCTGGCCTTGGGGATCCTGCCCAGCCGGTGGGACAAGAATCCTCTGTTGGGAACGTGAGGTTTGCAGTTCTCTCTACCAAGACCTCAAAATGCTGATGTGTCCGTGTTGGTGGGGATGCCTTCACCCAGGCTCAAGTACAGGATGCCTGATGGAATAAAAGTGACTTTGGAAGGAAAGAGGGGGTGACAGGGCACAGCGGAGGGTGGGAGCCCTGCGCCATAATCAGAGATGGGAGCGTCGCCCATCTCAGTGAAGCCTCCTGAGAGTTGAGGGATTCAGAGAATCACAGAAGCAAGGTCAGCCAGTGGTATTTGGGGGACGAGACGTTTTCATCCAGCTTCAGAGCAGGGAGACGTGTGGAGGGCACCCACCTCGATGGTCTTCCACAAAATGTCACCAACCGCCATGGCGCCCAGAGGATGAAGGGCTTTGGCATGACTCCCCCGCCCCCCACCGTGTTCTTTCCAAGAGAATGATGGATGACCCCACAGCCCATTATCTCCCAAAGTGAAAGGGATTCCGCATCCAGACGTCAATCAGAGCCCTTGGAGTCCCATTCATTGACCGGGTGAGGCGAATGACCCAAACTCCGGGAGCATTTCCATAACCCCATCAGCACGGAGCAGATAGTCGGTGCATAATCGTTGCTTACTGCATCCCTTCTGATGCCACCCGGTGGTTTATGCAGCGCTTGGGTAAACACCCTAATTGCAGAGCGTCTCCGACTGATGAGCAGACCCAGAAGGGCATTCTCAGGAGCTGAGTGGCCTCGACTTCAAAGTGATTTGTTGTGCTGTCTGGCATCTGAAGGAAGCTGAATAGTTTCATTTTATGGGGATGGGGGGCAGGAGAGCACGCAGCTTTGCAGGCCTCCTATTAAGCAGGAGGGTCCTCGGCTTTGTGTCTCTTACCTCCTGGCTCTGCCCCGGCAAAGGAATGCCCCCCGTGGAATGCTTTGAAGGCTCTGCCAGGCTCAGAGCGCCCTGGCTATAATCACTGCACCTCAATGAGGTCATTCAGCCCGGCTTGCCCACGGCTCGGGGCCTGCTCTGGGTGTACCCGTGCACCAGGGAGAGCACCTCCAAACTACCAGGCGTCCCGGAGCCCACCTTGGAAAGGACTCTCGGGAAGTCTCATGGGATGGAGAAAGCAGTCATTTCAGAGAGGTAACACTGTTTTCCAACAAGTCCCTTCCGAGGAAAATGAGTTGCGGTGTAGACACATCCTTTGTCTTGGACAGGTTTACCTCCCAAAGCACTGGAGGAGGGGGTAGGCCGTTTTGTGCATAACCAAGGCTACTGAGTAGGAAATTTCTGTGCCCAGGCTTTTTCCAAAGCATCTCTGTGTCCCTAGGGGCATGGGGGATGTGGAGCCCAGCAATTCAGACTCAGAGCCATCATTATTCTGGAAATAGCCGATTCTTTCATTCATTCACACGTTCATTCATTCACAGGAACGTGAGGGGTCTCTCTGCGCTGAGGGGAAGTTGACAGTGTCTGGGGACAGTTTTCACTGTCCTGACTCGGAAGCTTGCTCCTGAATTCTGGTGGGTAGAGACCAGGGGTGCTGGGAGACATCCCAGAGCATCCAGAACGGGCGCCCAGCAAAGTTAGGACCCCACGTGTCACTAGTGTCGAGATGGGGACACCCTGGGGCAGCCTAAGCAGGAACCCACGAGCTCAGCCTTGAGGAATCACATTAGTAGGTGACATACTACCATGGAAACTCAGTCTCGGGTCTGTTGAGAAGGGTACGGATTGCGCAACAGACGGATTCTCCAAATTCCTGTGTGTATACATTTGGCCATGGCAGACGCGACAGGTAGGTTTGTCGAAGCCAAAACGTGGCTAAATACGCACGGTTCGAGAAATCCCATTTTCCACCCACATGCTCTCTGGGCCGCCCTCCACCCCCCCGCCCCAGGCCAGAGCTGGCTGGACCACATGAGGTTCATCTTGTCCCTTTTGATCATGTGTGTGTGTGTGTGTGTGTGTTTTCCCTCATTATAACACCATTTCCACAAGGAGACGGCCCCTCACACCAATGTACAGCTTGTCTTTGTGATTCTGTTGGCTCCCCTTGGTCAAACCTCTTCTGTCTTCCTATCACGTGCTTGTGGTTTCTGGGGGCAGAAACATCCCCCATTTGTGTTCTCAGTGGCTTTTCCTGTAATGTTTTTCCGAACCCGTACAAGTTCAGCTGATGCGCTCGGGCATCAAGTATCGTCGTTCTACTAAACCCTCTCCCAAAAGCACTCCTCTCCCTTCGACGTACCATCTCTCAATTTCTCTCTGTGTCTATCTAAGGAATCCCACCGCATCCCGTTCCCCATTTATCTCTCCTAATTAGCACTAGTACGATGGCAGCCTTAAAGCTACTGGACAATCTCAAAATTATGTAGAAAATAGCATTTCCATATTTTCCTCTTTTCTGCCATACCACAGGAGTAAAATGTTTTTCAATTGTTCTATATGCTGTATCACCTCCTTGCTGTTGCCACATATCAAAAAGTAACCTGTGGGTGTGTCCCTCAAGGCCATATTAAGTCTTGCTTACACACATGCATCTGTAGGTTTTGCCTCTCAATGAACACTCTGGGTTAAACTGAGGCTGTCTTATGGTCTCATGAATAAACAGTGATTCCCTAAATCTCTGCTAATATGCTCACCTACAGAACCACCTGTCTGTTTTCATTGTGTCCGCCCAGGTGCTACACAGCTTTGGGGTTCAGCCACAAACCCACTGACTATGGAAATCATCTTGAAGTAGAACAGCTCCCATTAATTCCTCCCCTTCTGAGCTCTTAGTATAATCATAGCATTCATATGGCCCTTCATTATCACTGAATGGGAGAGTTGCAAAGGATCTCACAAGTGGTCTGCCTCCATTCGCTCATTTTATGGGCGAAACATACCGAATCTAGAAAACTGGATTACACCAACAAATGTGAATTTCTACTCTTAGTAGCTGTTGACCCGCATGTTGTTTTCCCCGCCTTGCTAGATGGGAGGGATACGATCCTGTCTGTCTGCATGTAAAACTCCATCTCACTATCTTGGGCACATGATGTGGGTGCTGACCGCTCAGACACAACACATCTTCTTGTCTATCTATTTTATTCTTTTATGCATGTTTCTACAATACGGGATTCATCTTACAAACCTCATGTCTGGCAACTGTTTTGAGGGACTTGGAAATAAGCAGCAAATTTAGTCATCAAACGTCAAGTTCAAGGTGAGAATGCAATACAATTCTTTTTCAAACTATTGATTGTTTATCCTGGTGGGAAGATTCATTTCTCCTGCTGTGGAAACTCTTCATTTGCATGGATTCTTAGTTACTTTCCTTAGGCAACCAGCTGGAGGCCACTGTCACCCTCTGATATGCTTGTCTAAAGTCATCTACCGTATAACCTCCCAAAATGATTCCCTTTCTTCTAAACCCATCTATTTGTGGGGTGCCTGGGTGGCTCATTCGGTTAAGTGGACGACTTCGGCTCAGGTCATGATCTCATGGTTTGTGGGTTCAAGCCCCATGTCAGGCTCTGCTGACAGCTCAGAGCCTAGAGCCTGCTTCTGATTCTGTGTCTCCTCTCTCTGCCCTCCCCACCCCCAAGTCACACTCTGTCTCTGTCTCTCTCTCTCTCAAAACTGAATAAACATTAAAAAGATTTAACCCATCTATTTGCAACTTTTTCCATTCTCTGACATTCATTGCTTAATTCCATAAACATTCAGTGATCAACTGTGTCTTTATTTCTACAGAGTTGACACCCTCATGCCTAGGATTCATTCTCTCAAATATCATATGAGTTTTGACTCATTATTTTGTTTCTTGTCAAAAAGAATATAGTGTTCATGACTCAGATATGATCATTCTGCTCTAATAAAATGAGTATGTCATTTTCTGGGTCTTATGGCACTCAGATACTCAGGGCAACTAGAACCACATCCGAGAACTGGTGTGTGGGTAGAAATGTTCATCCACCCAGAAATTAAAATATATTCTTTGCCTGCCTTAGGGGTCATGGTCCCCATTTCTGTGTGGCTCCAACCCTCGCCACGGTGAATCCCTACCTCACACACTACAGACGTACTCTTTCTTTAGCACCACAGAAGGAAGATATATAAGTTTTGTCTCCCCCCATTTTGTATTGCTCAGTATAAGTATTCTTTCCCAAAGACCGTCTAGGCAGAACCACGCTTTCAACAGCCACCCTCACTGGGGAGCTAGACCCCCATCTGCACATTTGTTATTCTCTAAATCTACTTCAAGGATATGTACTGTGACATGCCCTTCTGCAGAAGGGAAATCAGTTGAAGCATTAATATTTGTAGCAAAACCTCAGCTGTGAAGGGGTAACCCCCAAGGACGCGAAAATCCCAGCAGCCAAGGTTGGCTCTGACGGGTCCTACAAGCATCCCATGTAATATCCCCAAATGCGTGATGCATAACCTCCTTGTAAACACGTTTCATCTTAGGAATATGCTGCTGCTGCTATTACCGTGAAGCTGGTAAAACGAAACAAGCCTGGATAGATCATTTATAAATACACCAACAAATAGAATTACTATGGAATCTGTCAGAAACCTACAGGAGCCTCTCGTGTCATACTTCACAGAAGCTGGCATCTTTCGATAGTTTTTACCCTTTTGCCAACCTATGCTCACTTCATGTGACACACACTCCTCAACCATCTTTCATAAATGCTTTCTATCCTTTCAGTGTGGGTGTGGATTTTCTTTTGTGACGCTCCAGAAAATATAATTTCCAGGTAAACCATCAGAGCCATGATGTGAAATGTTGAAGCAAAAAAAGATACGGCATTGACTGCCATCAGTCTTGCTAACTCAGCCCCAAATTTAAAATGCTACCACTAGTCATGCTTTGCAATGTCCTTTCATGAGTCAGCTTCTCATTGCTTTAGCCTAGGCTCTGTATTTTTTTCATTACGTGTAAAGTCAGGTTTGACCGTCTATCACCAGGGAGCCTCTTAGCTTGCATTCAATACAAGAGAAACAATCCCCCTTGTCAGAATGATGCTTACAGGGACTCCACATGTGGACTGAGTTTGGTAAGCTCACTAATTATTGCAAACCATACAGAAATGCAGTCGTTCACAATTCTAAAGCATGATATCTAAGATATGCACAAGCTGTACTAGTCAAGGGAACAGTGAATTAATCATGGTCTTATCTGGTCCTTGTCCTATTAAAAAAAGAGAGAGAGAGAAAAAAGAGACCAAAACCAGCTGTGGGTAGTGACCCAGGTCCTTGTTATGTAGGTCACGCAAGCAAAAAGGTTTTAGTGACAGGGCCAAAGGACATTATTTCAAGAAAATGCACAACAGGGCTCTAAAAACATTGGATACAAATTTTTGCACACAAATTTCCAGTGCAGTGGAATTAGATATACCCCAACTTGATTTTAAACTGCGATGCAGAACAGAGTAAATTCTGTATAAGTAGACTCCTCCCAAAATACATCTACCCTGGGATGAAACTAACCACCACAATGTAGTGAAAGCCCAAAGTTGCAGATCCTTTTGAAAATACACAGAACAAAAGTACATAAATAAGTACATATAATATTTTACACTGCGATCAATTGGTCTTCAAAATTTCCTCTGTATATATTTTTACATTAAGACAGTTTAAGATATTTTGTAGGAAAACATGGTAATTAAGAAATGTGAATTGACTGAAAAACTAATACACAAATATAATAATAAGTGGATTATTCTTGAAAATATGATCACTCATTTTTCTCAAACATTCACAAAGTAATCAAATTTTAGGAATGGGATTTACCTATGATTACTAGATTTGCTATTATTATTTGATATTTACTTGGTGTTAAATAAAAGAACCTAGAGAAGTCATCTATGTTCTTTCTAGAAATAATTATTACACATAGTAAGTCTCCCCAATCCAGATTTATAAAAGGAGGTAAATTAAAAGTTTAAAATTTTTCTGCCACTACGATCAAAACAAAAACAAAAACAAAGGAATGGACCAAAATAGACTTCTTACATAATAGAAAATGTTGAGTTCTAAAAGTAAATTAGAAACGGGACACCTGGGTGGCTCAGTCAGGTTAAGCATCTGACTCTTGATTTTGGCTCAGGTCACGATCTCAAAGTTTGTGACTTCAAGCCCTGCATCGGGCTCTGCTTGGGATTGTCTCCCTCTCTCTGCAACATCCCCCCACCCCTGCCCTTGTGCATTCTCTCTCTCTCTCTCTCTCAAAAATAAAGAAACATTGAGAAAAAATAAACAATAACATAAAAGTAAATTAGAAACAAGAAAATAAGTGGAAGTAATTATGAATGTAGGGCTACATCTTTCTCTATCTCCAACCTTTGAAGAACAAGTCTATTAATTAAAGAGCTAGAATCCAAGTAACTTAACAAAAGTTTAGAAAGATTGATTACTACTATGTATTTATAATTACTTCAGAGCATTTTATAAAATTATTGTTATTTAAAGTAGCTAAGCTTCTTGTAATTCCCTTGGGTAATCTGAAGACAGATTAATTTTTCAATTACAAATATAAACATCTATGTTGGGGAAAACATTTTACTTTACGCATTTCTTCTTTATTTAGGATTGATATTTAGTCTGTTTCTATTTTGAGAATATTATCACTTTTTTTTCACATGCCCAATTGAATTAAATCTTACATGATCTAAGATTATCTGTCAACAGAAACAAGAGATGATGTCTTTAAAGTTCCAAGAGCCTCAGCATTTTGCCAAATTGAGCCCCACAAGGAACATACTGTAAGCCCTTAAAAACACCGAGCAAAGCCTCAAAAGAGGTTAAATATGGTAAGACGGAGATTAATGTGTTTAGTCTCACCTTACCATTGAAGGGATAGGTTGGACAGCATGCACCCCCCAATAGCAGCACCCACAAAACCAAGACTATGAGTAACCATGAATGAGAGCAGTCTAACTGCGTTACACAAAGAACTTGTCTGTGGTGCCAGAAAATCCCACGCACACAAATACGTCCCTGCTAGATAGCACAGTGGGCCCAGCATAGGTGAGGCAGGCAGTTCCTTGAGATGGGATACTGATATAGCCAAAGGAAGAGAACGCAATAGGGAAGTGTCCCCGATACATGTGGACATATATAAAAACTAGAGTTTTGCTGATTCCAGGTGACGGGCATGAGTTCCCCCAGCCTTAGGGACTGAAAAAGGGTGTCCTGAGCCATTCGAAACAGGGACACACTGGGGAAGGCTCTTAATGAGTTGGCTGGTTGTACACGTGTGATTGATGAACGCACAGTGACCCAGGAAAACGTAAGCTTGCTGTGCCCAATGTCATCTCCATCAGAAAAGAACATGAGTCAATCCTGAAACAGGACACCCAGGCAGCCATGTCCCTCATGATGACAAATATTCTATCTTAGCCCACACCCAAGCCATGCTAACTTCATCCATGTTTGCTTACCATTGAGGCAGGTTAGCGCTCGTCCGTCTGGACTCCTTTCGGGAACTTCTGTAGAGACAGCCTCAGTATGTGTAGCTACAAACTGGCTGCGGGAACACTGTGTGTGTTACTGAGCAGGTCCTGAAGAGTCGACAACCTGTGGAATGAACAGAACATAGACCAACCTGAGCCCAGATGGACGCCCACGCACACGGATCTGGTCTGTAGATCTGGTCTATACACTGGGAGTTCCAAAAAACCTTCAATGATCTTCCTTCACTTTCTCATGTTTGTCGATGACACAAAACCCGGACTTTTTCTCTGCTGTGCCATTCTGTCTTCGTCCCTAAGGATTATTCCTACTGGCTTCTGATTGATTGCATAAACCGTGATGGCTTCATCATTTTCTCCTACTTGTTTGGAAAAAGAAATTTTTTTAATGTGTATTTATTTTTGACACAGAGAGAGACAGAGCATGAGTAGGGGAGGAGCAGAGAGAGAGGGAGGCACAGAATCAGAAGCAGGCTCCGGGCTCTGAGCCGTCAGCACAGAGCCTGACGCGGGGCTCGAACCCACGAACCGTGAGATCATGAGCTGAGCCGAAGTCAGACGCTTAACTGACTGAGCCACCCAGGCACCCCATCTCCCACTTTTGACTTCAGGATCTGCTTTTACTTCTGCCAGGACTAGAAGCCTCTTCCAACAGTCTTGATAGATCTATTTCTCAGACATAGGGCCAAATTAGTTTTGTTCTAAATTATCTCAAAGTAACCTGGAGCCTGGAGTCTCATTCTTGTATGCTGCTGCAGTCAGAGGGTACCACAGACATGAAGACGATGCCGGGTGTGCAAAGGTCAATGGGACGAGCACAGAGATGTGCAGTCCCAGAATTTGGGGAGGGAAAGAACAGGAGCAAGGAGCTGGGGAGTCCATGACCCCTCCACTGAGCAATCTGCCTGAGGCTAATGATCTCATAGAAACACGAACACCTTTTGCAGAAAATCTGACAAATCTCCATGTGTATTTGATCAGGTATCACAGAGAACCATGACCCGTCTGCCTGCAAAAGTACTGGTCCTCTATTGTTGAACCTCCCAGTTTTTAAGAAAAACAAGACATCAAATTCTAAAATCAACATCTAACCAACTTTAGATGCTCAATAAATCACATTTTAAAAGACAGTGGTCAGCATCAATGAAACATTCTACAATAATAAAAAGGACGGTAGCACAATTATGAAGAATCTTAGTTCATTTAAAAGTGAGGAAAGGAAAACCTCTGTCTTTTTCTTTCTTTGTTATATAGTCAAGAATATAATAAAGTCTACATAAAGTACAGGAAATTATTCTGGTTAGACATAGAATCTCTACTATCTAGAAAGTAAATAACATCCCTTTATATTGTAGGCAAAGGCAATAGGCAATAAACCAAGGAAATAAAGCCATCAAAATTGAAAACACTTCTAAGATTTTTAACAAATTTTGTAACTTTTTGTCAAACTTAGGCATTATAAGTCAGGTCAAATAAAATTTACTTTCCAAATCTTGTTTTTCATTTGCTCCTTCACATTGTGGAGTAAACTGACACTTTACGACAGTTTGGGGGAGGTGCCTGGGTGGCTTGGTCGGTGAAGCTCTGACTCTTGATTTCGGCTCAGGTCATGGTCTCATGGTTCATGAGACTGAGCCTCGCGTTGAGCTCTGCATGCTAACCTGGGGGAGCCTGTTTGGTATTCTCTGCCTCCCTCTCTCTCTGTCCCTCCCCTGGTCACACACTCTCTCTCTCTCTCTCAAAATACATCATCATCATCATCATCATCATCATCATCATCATCAAGAGTTGAGGGGCTCCACAATGGCACTACTAATTTCATTATAATACTGTTATTAACAATGTGTAATGTGCTCATCATTGCTATCTTTATTTTTTATTTTTCAAGTTTATTTATCTGAAAGAGAGAGAGAGGGAGTGGGAAGGGAAGGCGCAGAGTGAGAGGGAGATAGACTATCGCAAGCAGGCTCTGCACCATCACCACAGAGCCCAATGCGGGGCTTGAACTCGCGAACCGTGAGATCATGACCTAAGCCAAAAACAAGAGCTGGACGCTTAACCAACTGAGCCACCCAGGCACCCCATCATTGCTACCTTTAAATGAATCAATAAACGTGGAAAAAAGAAAAATAAAAGAGTAGCAGTTACATTAGGGAAAAAATGGATGCAACGCACACAAAACCTCTCTCTACTCCTTTTTGTAACTGGATGTGAATTTATGATTATTTCAAAATAAAATGTTTGAGTGAAGAATACAACAAAACCCCATGCAGACCGACTTCATGCTGTGCCCTGGGTGGTCAACGCCCTCTGTCTTACACTGGTGTGTGAGGGGCACCAGGTGGCTCAGTTGGTTAAGCGTCTGACTTCAGCCCAGGTCATGATCTCACTGGATCTGAGTTCAAGCCCCACATCTGGCTCTGTGCTGACAGCTCAGAGCCTGGAGCCTGCTTCGGATTCTGTGTGTGTGTGTCTCTCTCTCTCTGCCCTTCTCCCGCTCATGCTCTCTGTCTCTCAAAAATAAATAAACATTAAAAAAAAAAAACCTGACATGTGAAATGTTGGTTGTGGCTTGAACTTCTGGAATAAGGTTGTGGTTTCTTAGTTGCTCGGTTGGTTTGTGGCTACTGTCAATATATATTTGCTCTGGAACATGACTTGACATCATGAAAGATCTTAAGTTTAAAATTTGGCAAGAAGGAGCACATTTGTAATGTACAGGCATGCATCATTGAAGACGAAAAGTGACCATGGAGCCACGAAAATGAACCCAGGCAGTACAGATGTAAGATAGAAGAAACTCTTACCCAAGACCCCAACTTGCATGCCCCAAACGAACCATCAGACAAACTTACGAACCGCACTTTATTTGAATGCTACATTTTGAGGGTCCCAAAGCAGATGTGGGGAATCTACCGTGCTAAGTATAAACTGTGCTTTCTGTGTTGATCGGGTAATTTTCGCTGAGACACCTTTAATGCATTTCACTGGTGTCTCCAGGACAACTGGCAGGCATCACTCTTTCAGGGGAAAGGTTTTTGAGGTTCTAAGTTTCCTCATGAAGGTGGTGGGGGGAATTGCACAGTTTTGCTGATTTGAATTCTGCTGTGCTGATCTTTCTTTGTAGGATAAAAATAGTTTTATCAGTTCGCTCATCCCTGATTAAGCCCTGGGCAATCAGTTTGTATCAGCCAGTCTCGAAAAAGTGATTTGCATGCAGTGGAAAAACACAGGAGATGGAAGAGGTAGAATATCAGAAGACACCATTTGCGACCCATGTCTACCACTCCTTCCTGGGCCAACGTAAACTGGATAAACCCAACACCTAGTGCTTGCTGAATATTTGTGACACCAGGCTCTGTGTTACTTGTTTACTTTTACGAGACTTAAGTCTCAATTGGACCCTGAGAGGCAAAACTGTGTCCGGGATATTCTCTCACCGAGCAGATGAAGAAATTGAGATTCGGATGGGTTCATGGATTTTCCTAGGCAGAGTATTCTAGGTCGCTGGAATGGGTTCCAAAGTCATGGCCTTAAATACCAAAAGAAGCTGTGTAAAATTGTTGCATGTTTTCGTGTCTTTTTCTCTGTTGAAAGAAAGAAAAGGGAAGGGAGGAAGGGAGGAAGAGGGAAGGGAAGGGAAGGGAAGGAGAGAGAGAGAGAGAGAGAGAGAAAGAAAGAAAGAAAGAGAAAGAAAAGGAAAGAAGGAAAGAAAGAGACAAAGAAAGAAAAAGAAGAAAGAAGGTAAGTAAGTTCTGCCTTCTTCCACAGAATTTTGGGGATCGAGGAATATTGATTAAAGCATGGTAAACTTCCCACCACTATACCGATACGGGGTGCCGCTTTTGCTATTATTGTATGCTTACAGGCACTTGTTTCTTTCATTTATGTTGGAAGATGTATCCAGGAAGAGAATCCGGACAGGACCTCTTTTCAGAGCACTCTTCCTGGTTGTTAATTCCACACAGCAAAACTAAATGGGATGCTAGAAAAATGTGCTATGCAAACAGAGGGTATTTGGGGATAAATGGATATTTGTATTAATTAGAGGACCTTGGTGCAGGGCAATGTTTCCAAAAGGATATTTATCAGAATGAAGGTTTCTCAGAATTATCTGAGTTAAAAGGATCTATGGCCAGAGAAGTTGGGAAAACATTGCATATGATAATTATTTCTTGTGGATTCACAGTACACAATGCTGTTCGAAATGTTAACATGAAGGGGCACCAGGGTGGCTCAGTCGGTTAAGCATCCTACTTCGGCTCAGGTCACGATCTCACGGCTGGTGAGTTCAAGCCCCGTGTTGGGCTCTATGCTGACAGCTCACAGCCTGGAGCCTGTTTCAGATTCTGTGTCTCCCTCTCTCTCTGCTCCTCCCCTGCTCACGCTCTGGCTCCGGCTCTCTCTCAAAAATAAATAAAGATAAAAAATTTCCCACAATCTGGTCCTGGAGGCTGGGAGTGTGAGATCCAGGTGGGGCTGAGGCCTCTCTCCTCAGCATGCAGATGCCACGTTCTCCCTGTGTCCTCACGTGGTCGTCCCTCTGTGCGTGTCTGTGTGTTCATCCCCTCTTCTTATAAGGCCACGGTCAGGTGGGATCAGGGTCCACCGTAATGACCTGATTTTACCTTCATCACCTCTTTAAAGGTCCTACCTCCAACCAAGGTCCTTGGAGTTAGAACTTCAACCTGTGAATTTGGAGGTGGGCAGGGTCACAACCCAGCGCATCCATAACAAGTACCCACTAACACTGTAGGAATAGTAATCCAGAGAAGACATCAGAAATGCTGGTCAGAGGACAGTTCACCCTGGAGATAGCGGCCAAGGACATTAACGGGCTGGACCGTTGAAAACGCACTCCCTGCAAAACGCATCCTTCGACCTGGTGTTTAATGTCATTTAAACCAAATATTCCACCAACCGAGTATTCACCGCGATGCCAACACTTTGCTGGCTCACTCATGATCACGAAAGTCGCCAGCGTCCCCCATCTGCCCACCTCGTGAGCCCTTGTGATTGTACCCCGGGGGACTTGTAAGTGCAGAGTTCCAGGGAACTATCAAAGGTACAGAGATGTTTGCAGATGTGCTCTGAATCGTGCGCCGCTATTAAAGCAATTATTGGATCAACTGTAAATCCAGCTGGATAAACTCTGAAAGAGAAAATCCTTTTCACTTCCCTTAGCCTATAATGAGTCCACATGTGTTCCTTCCTCCAGCTCGTAGTCACCTGACAGAATGATGCTCAGAGCTGGCCAAGCTTGAAATTACGCAACGGAAACATCTCATTCTGAAAATCCACAAGAACTGATTCTCCACGGATGCCTTCTGTGGGAGATAGCAGTCTGCCATTCAGAAATCATGGGTGGAAGTAAAAGGGCGTCAGGTGACTTACCGGGGGGGCCCTTGTAGGTGGGCTGGTGTGGCATGTGCAGAGGTGCGTGGGGGCGTAAAGGGGGAGGGAGGGCGAAGCCCTCTCAGTTACCTGCAGGAGATTTTTGGCAAGAAGACTTTTCTCTTCGCAGGGGCTATGGAAGCAAGTTAAGGGATGTCTCTTTGTTTCTGTGTTCCTAAGAACCCAAACAGAAAGTCAGGAATGGCTCTGGGAGTGCGGCAGGGATGGACAATGAGCTGTGTTTCTGCTCACCTTGGTCCCGCGTAGAGAAGTGCGTCTTGCGAGGAGTGTATTAAGAACCCTGCAGAATACCTGAATCCCCTGCCTCCTTAACTGTCCTCACAAATTACCCTTTCGCGGAGACTGTGGGTTTTAAACCATTTACCCCTTGTTTCCCAAACAAACAGGCTCACTCTCTTAGCGGCTAAGTGTAGAATCAGGAGTGCTTTTCTGTTCTGTTTTTTTAGTGCTTTTTCTGACACGTTGATAGAAGCTGAAATTCACTATTTTTGCATGTTTTTCTTTCTCTTTCTTTTTTAAAAAAATGTTTACTTATTCCTGAGAAAGCGTGAGCAGGAGAGGTGCAGAGAGAAAGCAGGACAGAGGATTCAGAGCAGGCTCCAGGCAGACGGCAGCGGGCCTGATGTAGGGTTCCAACTCACAAACCATAAGATCATGAGCTGAGCTGAAGTCAGTTGGACACCCCTCCTGGTTTTTCTATAATTCGAAACCAGTGGGCAAGCCTCAGAGGCTTCCAGTATGAGGAAAGCAAATTTATTTTGCACAAAATGATCACTTATCATGGAAAATGCCTAGAACCCAGCATTGCATTTTCTGGAGAAACATCAGTCAGATTATGTTGAACAATTCAAAGTGTTGACTTGTAAAGCTTCTCCAATCACTCAATAAATTTCCACCTTTGCACTGTGCCTTTGGATCCACTGAATATGTATATTGTTTGTTTAGTGTATTTGAGGAGATGCATAGGATTCATATGTGGACAAATAGACTTAAAGCAAACAATGTCTTGTTCATCCTTGCAAGAATATAGTCATGCATGTGAAAGACTCCAAGCAGTACAGAATATGTGGAAAATACGCATTGCCACAAGTATTATAAAAGCAGGGACAGACCAACTTATCAGGTACTCATCATTTGAATGACGTGGAGTGTTTGTATGTCGATTATGCCCCAGTAAAGCTATTAAAAAACCCCACATGTTGGCATAACATAGTCTCAAAAATGTCCTCCATCTGTAATAACTCTTTTGAGGGGTTACTCATATCAGGAATTTCCTAGATATAGCAACAGTAAAGTTTCTACTATAATAGGACATAAATTACAATTTTAGTTTCTACACGATGGTATAATTTTTCATATTGAAGAAGAGAGGCTGAGTCCAGATAAACACTTGGGTGTCTTTTCATTCTGAAGGTGTGGGCAGTAAAAATTTTGCCTTGATAAAGAAGCTATTACAAGCACGTATCTTTTTTTTCAATATATGAAGTTTATCATCAAATTGGTTTCCATACAACACCCAGTGCTCATCCCAAAAGGTGCCCTCCTCAATACCCATCACCCCCCCCCCCCCCCGCCCCCCCCCCATCAACCCTCAGTTTTTAAGAGTCTCTTATGCTTTGGCTCTCTCCCACTCTAACCTCCTTTTTTTTTTCCCTTCCCCTCCCCCATGGGTTTCTGTTAAGTTTCTCAGGATCCACACAAGAGTGAAAACATATGGTATCTGTCTTTCTCTGTATGGCTTATTTCACTTAGCATAACACTCTCCAGTTCCATTCATGTTGCTACAAAGGGCCATATTTCATTCTTCCTCATTGCCACGTAGTACTCCATTGTGTATATAAACCACAATTTCTTTATCCATTCATCAGTTGATGGACATTTAGGCTCTTTCCGTAATTTGGCTATTGTTGAGAGTGCTGCTATAAACATTGGGGTACAAGGGCCCCTATGCATCAGTACTCCTGTATCCCTTGGGTAAATTCCTAGCAGGCAAGCACGTATCTTAAAATATTTCGTAACTTGAAGGAAATGTTACAGACTTCTGTAATTTACCCCTGGGCATTTACAAACCCTTTTCATTTTGTGCTATTAAAAGTTTTCTCAGGAATTTTTGTTGAAATTTTAAATTTTTTCATGGGTTCATTAAGTTATCTGCTTTCATTCACAGGTCTCAACTTGCAAATTCGATAGTTAGCCCTTTTATTTATTTTATTTTTTTTTTAATTTTTTTTTTTTAACGTTTATTTATTTTTGAGACAGAGAGAGACAGGGCATGAACAGGGGAGGAGCAGAGAGAGAGGGAGACACAGAATCTGAAACAGGCTCCAGGCTGTGAGCTGTCAGCACAGAGCCCGACGCGGGGCTCGAACTCACGGACCGTGAGATCATGACCTGAGCCGAAGTCAGACGCTTAACCGACCAAGCCACCCAGGCGCCCTAGTTAGCCCTTTGAAAACCCACTTGAGTATTGAAGATTTAACTTGAGAGACTCTATTTCCATGGAAAAGTTGGTGCATTCATGTTATAGCTCGAAAGAGGGGAAAACCGGTATCTGAATCCGAGAGACTGATGAACTCCCCACAAAGGATTTATTTAATATCTCTGTCCCTCCACTGCCATTTGACTGATCATGTAGTGGTTCCTAAGATTCACGATATAGACTTTAGTAATTTACAAACAACTCAGCTGCACTTGAATTTTTTTGAATTCAGTAGAGTTTGTTGGTAAAGGCATCTTTCCCCATTGTTTTTTTGTCAGCATCCTTGGTTATGCTTTCCAGATCCCAAATAATACCATTTGCTAAGAGCCAGGTATGACTGCGTTCTTCATCAGACTGACTGACTCTTGAGGCCAAGCGCGGAACTTGTGTATTGACTCTGCTGTGTGTTTTGAGCACAGTGGCTGTTGAATAAATATCTGTTAGATGAATGGACAGATGAGTTGCTGAGGCTCTGTCTTCAAAAGCAGATTTTCTAAGGCAGCAGATAGAACATCCTTTGCATGTGGCTGGATTTAGACTGTGGTCTTGACATCATTTGATGCGAGTAAAGGAGAGCTTTCACTTACCATTAGAAAGTCAAAGAGGCAGGATGATGGGGATACGGGGGCCTTTCCTGCCCTCAATGAGATCTTTCAAGTATATATGTATAAGTAAAAGATAAGACACTCT
This sequence comes from Panthera uncia, assembly GCF_023721935.1. Lineage (NCBI taxonomy): Eukaryota > Metazoa > Chordata > Mammalia > Carnivora > Felidae > Panthera > Panthera uncia. The sequence continues at coordinate 3,412,466 of NC_064817.1, forward strand.
TCCCTGAGTCATAAAAAAGACCATATGTTTGTGTGAGTTCTCTGTGCAGAATGCGCTACGAACTACAGAGAGTATGAGCAAATCAACCCAACCAGAAGGTTGTTTTAGTGCAGAAAGATAATGAGTCATTAGACTAACACCCCTGCTCAGGCATCTACTACTGTGTGAACTTGAATAAAACACGTCACCTTCCCGATCCTCAGTCTTCTCACCTGTAAAATGAGAACAACTGTCCAGAGTTTGGAGACGAAGAAAACGCATATGGTGCTTTGTAAGCTGTGGGTTGTACACCTACAATCTGAGTGTATGGGATGTTCAGTCCAGGCACTGGATTTCAACGGACACCTTGACAGCCATGGGCATCAGCTGGGACCAATTGAAATGTTGGCCATCCTTGCACGTTTGAGTTTATGAAACACACTGTGAGTCTTGACGGTGACTTTCTGTGCAGTCACATGGCCTCAGAGTCTCTGGTAACAACAACCATTTAAAATCATTTACCCCTTTCTCAGTTTCCCAGTGTTTGACATTCATTGATCATAATAGAGCACAACATGGTTTCCATGGAGATCAAAAAAACACTTTTTGCTCTCAAACAATTCTCCCACGTTTACATCCAATTAATTGCATCAGGTCCCTCGGAACACACAAAGTGTGGCCTATGGAAAAGAGCAGGATGACTTGGATCCTTCTTGCCACAGTTCCGAATGCAGTTAAGATCTTCTACATGGGTAAGTGACATCTGTTGGTTAAGATGTCAACACTTACACTTACCTTCAACCTTACCAGATGCTAAACAAAATCAGTGAACTGTTGGCTGAAACCTCCTAGCAATCAGCTAGTAGGTTTAAACATTTTTTTTAAGGTTCATTCAAGTAATCTCGATACCCAACATGGGACTCAAACTCACAACCTCAAGATCAACAGTTGCAGGCTCTTCCAAATGAGCCAGTCAGGCGTCCCTTAAACAGTTTTAAATAAAGACTTGTTACTGGTAATTCAGATAATTTTAATAATTCTAATTTGAGGGGCTCTTGGGTTGTTCAGTCAGCTAAGCGTGCGACTTTGGCTCAGGTCATGATTTTACGGCTGGTGAGTTTGAGCCTCGCGTCGGGCTCTGTGCTCAGAGCCTGGAGCCTGCTTCAGATTCTGTGTCTCCTTTTCTCTCTCGGACCCACCCCCGCTAGCTCTCTGGCTCTCTCTCTCTCTCAAAAGTAAATAAATGTTAAAAAAACAATAATACTAATTTGAAAATTTTTAATAATTCTAAATAAACATTCCTTGAGTGTTACTATCAGAGATGAGGGGTAGACTTTTATTTCTGCTACTAAAACCAGACCATGGATTAAGGTGATTTTGGTCACACCTCTGTCACTAACTGGATTTGTGATTTTCAGCAGGTTACATAAATTCCTCAGCTTACATTCCTCATCTTTAAAATGAGGAAATGAGACTAAAGCTGTCTGTGAGCTATACCTACTCGGAGATTTTTTTCTTAATCCTGTATTTTGAACACTTTGGACTCAGAAAGCATTTGTTCAATAAATTAAAGGGATAACAGGCATGTCACTTCATCGTAGAAACTGCGTTTCATGCATCGTGTTTTATCATTTTTTGACAGTTCACTTTAAATTGCATCATTACAGGGGTGCCTGGGTGACTCAGTCAATTGAGTGTCTCACTCTTGATCTCTGCTCAGGTCTTGATCTCAGGGTTGTGAGTTCGAGCCCTGTGTTGGGCTCCATGGAGCCTACTTAAGAAAAATAAAATAAAATAAAATTACAAACTGCCTCATTATATATTGAATGATTGTATTTGTTTGTGAAAATTAACTTTACTTGTCACCTAGTGTAGAAAGTTAGCACTTTAAATCACTAATCGGGAATCCAGAAGTACCCACGTACGTGGGATATATTGCAAACATCCTTTTGAAATCTACAACAGAGATTTCTTATTTATAACATATAAGAAATAATTTTTCTCGGGGCACTTGGCTGGCTCAGTTGGTTGGGTGTCTGACTTTGGCTCAGGTCATGATCTCACAGTTTGTGGGTTCGAGCCCCGTGTCAGGCTCTGTGCTGACAGCCCGGAGCCTGGAGCCTGCTTTGGATTCTGTGTCTCCCTCTCTCTCTGCCCCTCCTCCACTCATGCTCTGTCTCTCTGTCTCAAAAATCAACATTAAAAAAAATAAAAGAAATAATCTTTCTCTGGTGACAGGTGGAACCAAGATATGTGTTTGTATAGTGTAGTAGTCAGAATAATGTCCTGCTGCAAAATGTTCACCTACTAAAATTCCCAGTGCAGGTGACAATGTTATCTTGTATGATGAAGCATAATTAGGGTTGTAGATGGAATTAAGGGTAATCACCTGACCTTAACATAGAGAGAGTGTATCCTGGATTACCCAGGTGGGCTCAGTGGAATCATCCAGTTTCAAAGACACTTAAGAGATCAGAATGGCGAGAGTTGAGGACTCGGTTAGTCCACAATCAAGGAATGTAGGTGGCCACTAGATGCTGGAGAGGACAAGTTGTTGGGCTGCTTTCAGGACCAGAAACTCCTGATATCTATGCAAAGTATGAGGGCACTGCTAAGTGGCTAAATCAGCCTAGGTCAGATGAGAGCGGGAAAAGGCTATATATTTGACCATAATTAATTTCATAATGACAAATGAACATATTTTGTTCATTATCGTCAGCACCGTGGACAAAATTTGCAAGCACTTAATCTGTAAATGAGCACTCTAGAAATAAACGATTTTCACTAATTTAGACTGACCTTCTCCATCAGTTAGTACTAAGTCATTAATAATATATTGTTACTAATTTGCTACAATACTAATCAGCCTTGGGTCAATTATAAACATCACGGACATCACATGGACATTCTACTCGTTATTGGGAATCAAATCCTCATCTTTACTGAATGATGAATAGTGACAACATGACATTAATTAAGTTAAGCTACATTGAGTTGAGAGGGGAGGGGCATACCCCTCATCATTTATTTATAAAGCAATCATCTATTTCATGTGCTTCTCGTTTTAAACTCCTTGAAGGCAGGAGTGTTTTGCTTGCTCTGGTGTCTTTCAAAATGCCTGCTCTGTGCCTTGGTTAGCCATGGAAATATTTGACATGAAATGCTCAAATGCATATGGGGCCCTGTCCGGAAGAGGATGGGAAAACAGATAAAAATAGGTAGTTTCTGAGGGAAGGGGGCAGAGGCAGAGATGGAAATTTTGGAATACATGGTAGAGATTAAGAACGAATAATAACCATGTGTTCTAGATATAACTCAATCCATTCAATGTAAGGACAACGAAACATACAGTTCTGGCAAAGAAGCTTTATAGTCCAGGGACACAGGGGTCCCTGGGAGGTGTTCATCCAATCTGAAAAGCTGACAAGCAGAAATCCTCGTATGCTCAGTGCTCAGGTCAGCAACCCTGTTGCTTTTAAATTTGATTCATAATTAATGCCAGGTCCCCTTCGAAATTACTAAATTTTAAAATATTCCCAATTAACAGTTTTGATTCTCAGAAGAAATAGGTAAGCAACAAAGATGGTCAAAAGACACAGGGCTGAAATCACAATCATTAGATTATATTCCATTTAATGAGAACGTGAGACACTGTGTATTTAATAATGGAGTGTATAAAATAATGAAATGAAACAAAAATGAACATAGAAAAAAAGATACTTGAGAGGAAAGGAGTCAAAAAATATTTGGCATTATTTCAAGAAATTCAGGAGCCATGGTGATTGTGGTTTCTACTCTTCATGTTCTTCTCAATACCTTTCTACACATAACAATTTGTTTTGTCAAAGAAAGAGCTAATAAAAATTAAAAAAAAATTTTTTAGCATTTACTTATTTTTGAGAGAGAGAGAGAGAGAGCGAGTGTGAGCAGGAGAAGGGCAGAGAGAGAGGGAGACACAGAATCCAAAGCAGGCTCCAGGCTCCAAGCTGTCAGCACAGAGCCCAACGTGGGGCTCAAACTCACAAACCGTGAGATCATGACCTGAGCTGAAGTCCAGCACTTAACTGACTGGGCCACCCAGATGCCCCAGAGCTAATAAAACTTTTAAAAACTTATTTTAAAATTGGGAGCAAAGATTATAATCCATGTCATTTTATGAAGGACTTTACAACACTGTGTCATTTATGCAGCTTTCACAAATTTTCCAGTCTTCCAGCACACATACCACACTCTGAACATCCGCATTTAATTTGACAAGTGCATTTGTCCCTTCCAAATATCTACGGTTTACAACATCACCAACCGGTAACTAATTTGGTTTTCCGGGAAACTTGTAGGACTTACTCTATGTTCACAAAAAAATGATTCCAAGAGAAAGTGGAATTCAGATAATCACGCATATTGAAAATAAACATGTTACCAGTGCCCGGGACTGACAATTCAATTTAAAAAGGAAATGAGCACTTTGAATAAAAACATATAATTGTGAGTACTTAAGTCATTATGGACTAATTTGGGTTAAAAGAAGGTATCATAAGGTAAAATCCAACATGAATAGAAGACACATTATAACAATTCATGTGCAAATATTTCCTCAGCAGCTCTGGTTGTTTCCCAGAGAACATACCAGCAAGGAGCGGAGAATCTGACGTGCGGGAGCACACGTCACCCACAGCAAAAGGACCAATGTAAGACGAACCGAGAACTTTTCATGTATCCTGTGTTCTCTTGAAAAGCTTTATCATCTCAACCGAGCAATCTTCCCAATGGTAATTACCTTTTTTCCCCCAAATATTTAAGACCCAGATGTGTTTCTTTATGGAATGGCTTGCTCTGAAACCCATCACTGTTAATTCTAATATTCTCTGGAGATGAGGTAAAACTGAGAGAATGGATGTTAAATTTGGTTCTGCCACTTACTGAGTGATATTTAGTGTCTGGGGTTCTTTGTTCCTGTTTCCCTATGAACAAAATGGCAGATGAGTCATAAAGATGATTTTTGTTTACTAATTAAACGGCCATTACGCACTTACTATATATAGTAAGTACCAGGCACGATATCATGCTCAGGAATTACCAAGATGAGTAGGGCTCCTTTGGTTTTTACAGGAAGCTCATGGTTTAATAAAGAAACTAAGTATGTAAATAAGGTCTATATTAAATTTGCGCAGGAGGCACAGTGACTACAAACTAAGACTTGACCACCTCTTGGTGTTGGCACCTGTCACTTAAATATAAGCTTCTCCAGGACAGCAGTTTCTGTTGTTGTTGTTGTTTTTTCTGCTGTATCTACAATAACTAGCACACTACTTCAGGATACAGTTCAAGAAAACGGACCGAATGGACAAATGCCCAGTGCTGTCCAACAGAACTTCCAGCAATCATGAACATGTCCCGCATCACTGGCATCCACTATGGTAACATCAGGCCACATGTGCGGTTACTGAACCCTTAGAATGTGGCAGACACGAGTGAGGAACAACTTTTTAATTTAATTAAAGAAGACATTAAATTTAAATGGCCCCATGCAGCCAGGGGTTGCCATAATGGACAGTGCACGGCTAGGTGTAATTTGGAAACAAACATGAAATGCTTATTTTGTTTTTCACTGGCTAGTCTATGCCACTAGACTCTAAAAACATACTATAATGATACTTCAAAGGCTTTTAACCAGCCTCCTCACTGTTATTTTTCAAATGCTTTCTAGTTATTCACTGTTTTTCTATACGTCCTTCTAATTGGTTGTTGCTTCTATGTGGGAACACGTTTACATATTATTTTGTATCCTACATTGAATTCCCAAGTGAGGGAACCAGCATTGCCACTCATATCACAAGCAAAGGTGAATTGCTTACTCAACGAGCAGCTCCTGGGAAGTGGTAATTAAAAGACCGACAACAGATAGCTACCAAATGGGCAAAGGACAGGAACTGACCATTCCTAGCAAAACAAAGCAATACAAATGGCTTTTGAACAAGGGAAGAGAAATAATAAAATTATTAAATAATCAATTACAAGGACACAGAGATCCTATTGTTAATGTGTTGGATGAGGAGAATAAGCAAATATTGGGTACAGCAAAGCCATCACCAAGGGTCCATTACTTCCTTCTGTGTTTCTCCTGGGGAGCACTGACCTTATTATTTTACCTGTACCCAACTTCTCAGTGCAAAATAAATAAGCACCTAAGCACAGACCTCAAGAAGCATATTCTGTTGCAATTATAAGGGCCCGGGATGCTGGCTTCTCTGCTGTGGACGCCTCAGCCCTTTTGGAAGCAATTTCTGGTAAAAACGCACCATGTTGAGACCAGCCCCAATTACTCGGTGCTGTTTCTCTCGCTTTGATGAAGAAACAGAACGAAGCCTTTTGTCTGTGGCAAATCAGGATGTCTCTTAGCAATTTATCACTCTCATGTCAACAGAGTTTCCTTGTTTGTCTCATTTCTGCCAGGGCATGGAGCTCACAGGAGCAGCTCAAATGGGGAGGAAAAAGAGAGCAGACCAGACTGCCAGAAAGAATACAGTTTTGGAAAATGTCACAGTCAAGCAGAGAAGCTGAGTACGGGGAAGAGAAGGGTGGGTAGATGGAGAAAAGAAGAGCCTGCTTGTGCCCATCACGAGTTTTGGCAAAAATAAATAGTGAAAACAAATGACAACAACAAGATAAACTGGCAGGAGGAGCATGACCGTGAAACCCTCAAGAACTCTCGAGGGTTGGCTGTCACTTTCATTTGAAAGAGAAATCACATTTAGGAGGCACAAACCCAAGCCATGGGCAATTGTCTACCGGAGACCTGTGCTATCCGGGGTGGTGACCATTTATCATGTGAGGCAATAAAGCTCTTTATTGTTTAAAGATATTGTTTTTTAAGGTTATTTATTTGGAGAGAGAGAGAGAGAACACAAGTGGGGCAGAGAGAGAAGGAGAGAATTCCAAGCAGGTTCAGGAACCACGAGACCATGACCTGAGCCAAAATCAAGAGCCAGACGCTTATCCAGCTGAGCCACCCAGGCAGCCCGTGAAGCTCTTTAAATGTGGGAGTCTGAATTGAGACAGGCTGCATGTACAAAACACACACCTGATTTCAAAATATGTAAACTATGTCCACAGAACATTTTTAATATTGGTGGTCTATGTTGAAATAATATTTTAGATATGTTGGGTTACATAAAATGTTATTTTAAATCAACATCACTATCTTGTCTACAGTTTGAGCAACTCTCCTCTCCAATGGGCTTCCGATTTACCCTTTGTCTCCTCAACTCCTTCTTCTTTGTTCTCTTCATAAGGCAAACATTTTCCTGCATTGGCTAGTTTTATACATCTTTACTGAATCATGCGCTATTTTCCCTCTTTCCACATAAAATCCCTTCTGCTGTTCAACACTCTATCTGCAACACACTTCTACCTGCTACAGAATTATCCCACCATGGAGTGGGGGAAAAAAGGTGTTTTAACATCCTTCCTTCTTTTTTCTCAGTTCTCTGGTGTCTCTCAAGATAAAATGACCCCTCCCCCCAAATTCCTTTGGAAGACATCTGTCCTTAGAACTGGTTGGTCATTGCCCTGTGAGCTGTTGCCAGTTTCCTCCTTTAACACAGTGAGCCTCATTTCAGCCAGATCTTCTTACCATAAATAAAATTATATCTGAAACACAGAAGCTAGCTATTTAACACTTGGGTATAATCGTCATGGGACTATTTTAAGGAGACTAAAAAAAAATTTGTTGTACATCTGGTAAACTCAGAAACGGTGGGAAATAGTGAGTTTTTTTTTTTTTTTTTTTTTTTTTTTTTGACATCTCCACATCTCAACCCATCCATTGGGTTGATTGGATCCATCCATTGGATGGATACCTGGCCAGACTTGGCCAATGGGAATGTTTTAATGGCCTGTTGAAATATAGATCTTCATTTAAATTTTCCATCCAGAAGTTACCTCTCTGAATTAGGAAATTATTGTGCCACTCCAGTTGCTAAACAACCTGTCTGTAAAACACAATTAGGTTGTACACAGAGCAGAGCTCTGTAACGGTATCAGAATAGTCAGTCTAACGCTTTGAAAATTACAGTGAAGGTCATCAACCTTGCCAGGTGTCTTGATCTCCTCAGGTTATCAAAATAAAGTACTGTAGACCCGGTGTCTTAAACTACAGACTGTTGGGGCTCCTGGGTGGCTCAGTCGGTTAAGCGTCGGACTTCAGCTCAGGTCACGATCTCACGGTCCGTGAGTTCAAGCCCTGCATTGGGCTCTGGGCTGATGGCTCAGAGCCTGGAGCCTGCTTCCGACTCTGTGTCTCCCTCTCTCTCTGCCCCTCCCCCGTTCATGCTGTGTTTCTCTCTGTCTCAAACATAAATAAACGTTAAAAAAAAAAAAATTAAACTACAGACTGTTGTGCCTCACAAATCTGGAGGCTGGATGTCCATGTCAGGGAGCCCAGGGAGGTCTCTCTTCTGGCTTGAAGGCAGCCACCTTGTCACTGTGTCCCCACATGGTAGAGAGAGAGCAAACTCTGGTGTCTCTACTTCTTGTACAAGGACACTAATCCCATCATGGGGCCCCAGACCCATGACCTCATTTAAATCCAATCACTCCCAAATGCCCCACCTCCACTTTATAAACCAGAGTGAAGATTTTGGTTGTTTTGTGTCTCAGCATCCCATTGGTTTTGTACTCAGACGGCAAGGCTATATTTGCTTTTGTTCTTGTTCTTAATCATTCTTGCCGTGTCGGAGATTTAGATAGCAGAAAACAAGCAAATTCTTCATAGCAGGCTCTCTAAAGGAGCTGGGATGGGGTGCAGGGAGAACTGTGATTTGTAGAGCTTACCGATTTCTGTGGTGTAAGTAATCCTACTGTGGCTGATTTCAAGCTACCCATGTGATGTCACTCAATGGAGAAATGGGAAGGCACCATGTTATGTCACTGGGAAGGCATGCACCCTGTCAAGATTTTGGGGGCCACCTGATGTGCCCTCCTGAATGTCAAGCAATGCCCGACATCACTTACTGAAATCAAACAACATGGCACCACTCTGTAAGGGTAACTCCAAAAGACATGGAAATCAAAGAAGCCTGCCTAACTCATATTAACCACGTCAATACAGTTATGACCATGAGGTTGTACCATGTGTGCTGGTACATGATTTGGAAACACACACCAAAAAATGCAGCTTACACAGCACAGAATCCTACTAATCGGGTTTAAATCTGGTAGTGAGCACCCACTGGGATTGATTCCTGTGAGATCGACAGGTTTTCTCATGCCAAGAAGTAGTTGGCACTTGCAACCAGATGAATGAAGGGATTGTAGACGTACTGACAGTCTTATAGCAGTCTACAAAAAGCACAGCGACAGAGAGGCAAAGGATAGCAAATTCACGCATTCAAGTGAATCCTACTACGGTTTCACTGAATAGATCAGGGCATTTGTGAAAAACAAACAGGACTAAAATGCTTCCAACTTTATCCCTTAGGGAAAAACTACACTTCAAGAAAAGCAACTGTGTTTGTTATGAAAAAGAAAAAAAAAAAGTTGTGTTTTCATTACTTTAAATGTGTTTTTAGGTGACTTAAAAAAAAAAAAAAAACCTTAAGAAAGATGCCAAGGAGTTAGATTATGCCTCTATTTTGTTGAGAATATTAGTGAGAATAGTTGCTTGTATAAATTTCTATTTGGGGATATGAAAACAAACACACATACATCAATAACAAAAACACAGCAAGGTTGACTTCAGGGACAAGCAGGGAAAACGGTGGTTTTAAGAAGTTATCCTTTGGAGTTGGGGCAATGGATTCGGAGGGTTGATTGCACTGCGACTTGAATACAGTAGCTAGACACATGAATTTTTTTTTTAACAGTAGAAATGTTTTCTTTCATTCCCACACATGAATTAGAATTAGAATTCTTTGAATTCTATACTGAAGATCAGGAACTAAACATTTTACTTTTATGTCCCTCCCATGGGGAACTTTTAAATTAAGTTGGTCTCAGGCTATTATATTTATTTTAATCCCTGGAGTTTATTTTTCCCAACCATAAAGACTACAGCTTACCGGTATACTGTCAGATGATGCTGAATACTCAGAAAACAGACCCATTATCTTACTCAGCAAATGGATTTTCTCACACCTAAGACAAGTGATTAGGTTTGTAAGCTTTTACAACACCTTGTTCAACTTTTCTTAGGAAACCATAGGGATCTTTTTCCCTGTTCATTTTCAAGCTACATAAAACAATGGGAATAAAACATTATAATTTTAGACCTAGGGTCTCTTAAAATTAGGTTTTTAAGACCAAGATCCAAATAGATGTCTGTCTCTCTCTATAGAAGTTCTATCTTAGGTCAGGTTTTCTGACCTAAGAAAAGGTGAGAAGGATTATTTTCACATGTGCATGGAAATTTTTGAAGGCAAGCTCTCAAGACAGGAGGATGGGGTTGGAGTGGTAAAAGCAAGGTGATGTGATCTCTGTGCACGTGAACTTCAACCTGACCCCATGGGGAGGTCTGGAGTATGACCCACACCGCACATCACTCAGTACCATTCTCTCAGTGCATCCAAGCTGGTAGAACAGCATCTCGTAGCCTGGGGGAGTCTATAAGCAGCAGACATGTATTTCTCAGCTCTGGAAGCTGGAAGTTCAAGATCAAGGTGCTGGCAGATTCCCAGTCCAGTGAGATGCACTTCCTGGTTCATGGATGGCTGTCTTCTTGCTGTCTCCTCACATGGGAGAAGGGGTAGGAGAGTGTGTGAGGTCTCTTTTATAAGGACAGTAATCCCATTTGTGAAAACTAATCATCCTCTAAAGGCCTCACCTCCCAATACCATTGCATTAGGGATTAGGTTGTAGCATGTGAATTTTTTTTCAGAGGGAGCCATCAACATCCAGCCTACAGCACGCACACACCCTGAGGCAAAAGAGTCAGTCTTCTGTACTGCAGGTTCAGCCTGTCATTGGATGCAGGCAGTAGGTGTTGGGGGCATCCATTGAGATGATATGCATGAAGGATGTAAATGGCAGAGACTTGGTTATGACCTGTGTTAAGCAAAACCAAAGTATGCACAGGAAACTACCAACAGTACAATCTTAACCACGCACAAAAACATGCTGAATCAAGATGAAGCAGAAATACACCTGACTGTTATTAGCGATTATCCCTGGAAGATGCATGAGTGCCATTTTCTGTAATTTTCTGTAGGTTTCCAACATTTTTACAGTGGATCATGTGTAGCGAATAGGAACCCATACTCAGGATGTGTGCAAAACTTGGCTTTGCAATCCAAATAAGGTTAGGACTTGCCATTCTTTGGAAAATGGGTCTGCACACTACGACCCATGGACTGAACCCTACCTACTGCTTGTTGTTATAAATAAAGAGTTATTGAGGGGCACCTGGGTGGCTCAGTCAGTTAAGTGTCTGACTTTGGCTCAGGTCATGATCTCGCGATTTGTGAGTTTGAGCCCCGCGTTGGGCTCTGTGCTGACAGTTCAGAGCCTGGAGCCTGCTTCAGATTCTGTGTCTCACTCTCTCTGCCCCTCCCCTGCTTGTGTGCGTGCTCTCTCTCTCAAAGAACAAACATTAAAAAAAAATTAAATTAATTAAATAAGTAAATACAGAGTTATTGGGACAAAGACACACCCATTCATCTAGCCTCTTCTAAGGCTGCTTTCCCACAGCAGCGGAGTTGAGAGAGCTCAATATAGACCACATGACCACTCTAACTCCTTTACAGTTCTCTGCCTCATCTGTGAAATGGGCTAATAACTCTTACCTCATAGAATTTCTGAGTGGTTAAAAGAGAAAACGTGAGTCAAGACCTAATTTATTAGCTAAAATTAGCTGAGATGTGAATGTGAGGCCTAAAACCATAAATTCCTAGAAGAAAGCATAGCAGGAATGTCTCTGACATGGGTTATAGCAACATATTTCTAGATCTGTCTCCTGAGGCAAGGGAAACAAAACCAAAAATAAACTATTGGGACTACATCAAAATAAAAAAGCTTTGCACAGCAAAGCAAACCATCGAGAAAATGAGAAAGGAACCTAATGAATGGGAGAAGATATTTGTAAATGACATATCCACTAAGGGGTTGATATCCAAAATACATGAAGAACTTATACAACTCAAAACCAAAACCACAAATAATGTAAGAAATAGGAAGAGGGCTTGAATAGACATTTTTCTAAAGAAGACATATAGATGGCCAACAGACACATGAAAAGATGCTCAACATCACTAATTATTAGGGAAATGCAAATCAATACCCCAAGTAGATATTGCCTTATACCTGTCAGAATGGCTCAAATCAAAAAGGCAAGAAATAAGAAGTTCTGGTGATGATGTACAGAAAAAGGAACCTTGTGCACTGCTGATGGGAATGCTGTTTTCTTTGAGTAAGTACTCAGTATGGAGGTTCTTCTAAAAATTAAAAATAGAACTATCATATGATCCAGTAATTTCACTACTGGGTAATTACTCAAAGAAAACAAAAACACCAGGGACGCCTGGGTGTCTCAGTTGGTTAAGAATCCAACTTTGGCTCACGTCATGATCTCATGGTTTGTGGGTGTGAACCTTGTGTTGGGCTCTGTGCCGACAGCTCGGAACCTGGAGCCTGCTTCAGATTCTGTGTCTCCCTCTCTCTTTCCCTCTCCCTCGCTTTCTATGTCTCTCACAAAATAAATAAACATTAAAAAAAACAGAGAAACCCTAATCTGAAAAGATATGTGCACCCTCTGTTTATTGCAGCATTATTTACAATAGCCAAGATATGGAAATAGCCCAGACATGCACTGATGGATGAATGTATACAGATGATGTGGTATGTGCGTATATATATGTATCATGCTAAGTGAAACAAGTCAGAGAAAGAGAAATAGCATACAATTTCACTTGTATATGGAGCCTTAAAAAACAAGGCAAATGAACAAACAAAAGAAACAGACCTGTAAGTACAGAGAACAAACTTGTGGTTGCCGAGGGAGCGTATGGGCAAAATGGCTGGAGGGGATTGAGAAAAATAAACTTCCAACTGTAAAGTTAATAAGTTACGGGGATGAAAGGTACAGCCTGAGGAATATAGTCAATGACATTACAATAGTGTTGTGCATGGGCAAATGGCGACCGAGCACGGTGAGGGCTGAGTAATACTGAAGACTATGAAATCACTACGCACTATACCTGAAACTAATAGAACATACGTATCTATATCTGTATCACTAATATAACATTGTGTGTCAACTACAAAAAAAGGAGCTAACTCAACTTTCACTATGTGGTGGCCACCTACATCTGTCTTTATTTACTGTCCGAAGCACGGCTCATCCCAGCAGCCTCTTACTACGAAAACTAAGAAAGAACCAAAGGGAATCACCACAGTCCCCCAAACTATCTGGAAGCCTGTATACCCGGCAACTGATCTGATTGTTGGTGCGATGCCTTTTCAATAGATTCATAGCTTCCATGCACTACATGCAGTATGTATCTGCAAGTATATCCCAGGTTTTCAGAGTGATGTTACAAAGCAAGAAAGATCGCATATACAAGTTCATTAAGTTTCAGTACCAAAATATCTTTCATATAGGAGTGATTTGCTCAAACCATTTTTATCATTTGTAGACAATGTGGTTTTTAAGATAAACCACACCAAGGGATTGCATGTATTTCTTCTGTGTATTGTAAACAGATATAGCTTTCTAGAAATTTCTGGAAACATTTTTTGGTACATTAATATAAAGCAGATCAGCATACATTAGGTGCATTCTTCAAGATGTGCAGCATCATGCTTTTGGATTCTATTACATAATGCCGTACCGGGGAGCAAAGGCAATCTGTAGCAGACATTTTATTTCAGCTGCTTCTACTATAATCACTGTGGTCCTATAGATGTAGGCCAGAAAAAAAAAAAAAAAAACAATGTAGTGAATGAAGTGTATTTTCTACGCTTTTATTTCTCACGTAAAAATTTCATCTGGGGAATCCTTAAGAATGAAATGCAGGTAGTTCTAAAACTACACAAAGAGCTGCCTTTCAAGGCTGCCTCTATTTGTGTTATTTTTTTTCCCGAGTAACTCAGCATCTCAGGAATAGTAAATTAATGGCTTAGGCTCTTACCACACAAAGGAGATTCCAGAATTATGATTCACTGTGACATGGATGGCAGGTGCTATTTAGAGACAGGCTGCCTGCTTACGAACAGTTGATAAGTGTCTCCTATACATAAGGCACCCGCTGAGAAATGTCTAAATAAAATAGTCCCAGAATTAAATGAGTTTAATGTTTTTGTAGAAAAGAATCAATGTTTTAGGCAAATACCTATAATACAGGGGATAGGCAATACTTTCAATGTGTTCAATGAACGTAATTGGGTATTTCCTATTTGACAGGTCCTTCAGAAAAAACAGCAGAGAACCCCTTCCCTCTTCTCTGGTTGGGATTAGAAATTATCTGCCTTGAAAGAGTTCATGAATTAACCAATCAAAAATTGAAGAGTTTCTCTCTATGGTGATGTGAGGAGAAGCTGGGCTTTAGACCAACCAACCAGATGTGAGTATCATATTGGATGTGGCTTTATTCCCAGGCCTCTGCAGGCGGGTGTGGGGAGGGAATTCAAGACCACAAGCCAGCACTCATGAGCCAGGCTAACTCTGTACAACAGGCTGTCGTCCGCACATTTCAGATATCTTAGAAGATGCATTCCACATCTCAGCCTTCTCCTGGGTGAGTGAAGGGAACAGAAAGCCAGATTAATGGTGAAAATGGTATGGACCTGCCATAGTTACAGGCAGGAGAAACAGCCACCCATGCGATGATCCTGTCCTGGAGTGACGGTCGTGAATGTGTTAGGACAGCGGACAGTCTGTCCTTCACATTTTCCATTCCACACCCACAGTCTTGCTTGGAGCCCTGAATGTAATTGTGTCAATGCCATTTAGACAGAATGCTGTGTGAGGGAGACGCACTGCTTAGATGGAGGTCTTCAACTAAGCTCTGCATCAGGGTTCAGAGTGAAAATAGGTGACGGTGGTCAAGGTGAGCAAAAGCGTATATAACTCAGGCCGAACGATATCACTCTGGACTAGTAGACACTCAGCCCTAGGCTCCAGCCTTGGTTCCTAAGGCTGTGAAACTGATTTGGAAGAATGATCTTCCTTAAACATCAGGTGGTCGTCCCGACAAGAAACCCTACAGTGTTGTGGTTGGCCAATCTGATGCTCTAAGAATCAGGCAGTACTGTTGTGTTCATTCTTGTAGCCCAGTCACTCCAAGTTGGAGTTCCAAAAATATTGCAACAATGCAAGGAAAATGGCCCTAGTGGTGTAAAATGGGAAGACAGATTGATAGAAGCTTGCAGAAAGTGATACTGTAGTATTCTCACTATAGGGAACAGAAAAGTCTGTTGGGATAAGGCATTTGATTTGGTCTCCAGAAAGAGGGGTGAACTCAACTAGGTGCTCTGGTGGAAGACAATGCCTTGATCTGTAATGTCATGGGGAAGGTCATGCCCAAGGTCAAAGATATCGGACACTTTGCAGCTTCTTCTCCAAAGCCTAAGTATTGTCTGTCTGAAGCTAGAGTATGTGAGAAAATGTAAAGGAATTTGAGGTCACCCAGGTAACCCCATGGCAGAGGATCATGATGGATCCACCAGGGAATGCATCAGAAGACCTTTATGGTCAAACTCTTAACACAGCTTTCTTTGTTGTGTAATAGTGCTTATTCTTTATTTTTTTAAAAAGATATATTTGCAATGAGACAGTCAGCGATAATAAAAGGTATTCCTATGCTCATCTGATGCACTGGAAACAAAGGATCGATGAGAAGTGACCAATTTAAAAGGCCATCCTTATCAAAGACAATATTGGAATTTGGACTCAGATCCATAGACAAAAAGTTTCCATGCCTACCATAAATTTACTGATAAGGTTACATTTGTTTGTAAAGCATATGAAGCTTTTTGCAAGAGAAATAATTTAAGATTCCCTCACTTAATTCACAACAAAAACAACAGGTGGAAACAAATGTAATTGTGTTTACAAGCGTGATGTGTACAAGTGTCCTTAAAATGGACAGCAGGGCACGGAATGCCAGGACGGATACGTAGAAAATTCATCACTCATTTGGTTTCCACTGTGGGGAAAATTAAGCAGATACCTGAACTCTGGCTGTGCTGATTTCATACCCCATCGATGCCAACTCCGTTACCTACCGTTTCTGCTCAAGAACTGCGTGTGCAGGAAAGCTGGTAGGTCGAGCTGTGTTCCACTACTTAACAAGATCCAATACTCAATTCAGCGAGCTGAAATTAACTGCCTCTCCCCAGCTGGCAACAAAAAAAAAAAAACCCAAAAACCAAAAACCAAAAAACAAAAAACAAGCCTTCCAATGGTAAAGTGAAGTAACTTATTTGCACACACTCTGGAGAATCTGACAGTCTCCCTACCAGCCCAGGGTTTCCTTAGCACAGGAACCACATTCCCTCTCTTCACTTGACTGGTTTTTACTTAAAGGAACAATGTAGCTTGAGGGAAAATGGGGGACAGTTCATCTAAGAGAAGAGAATGAAACCAGCATGGTCTCAAACATGGTCAGAATTACTGAGTCATTTGAGGTCTGGGTATGGAAGAAGAGAACGATACATTTATTGGCTTTCGATGATTTAAGAACTTTTTAAGGGAAACTATCAAAAGACAGGGTTGTAAGCGCTGTAATCTGTTCACCCACTGGAGCCTGGGTCTTAAAATGAGTAAAGGAGATGACAGGTTGACATTTCATTTTAAGCAATTTGAAAATTGAGGAGGCATAATTAACTGGGTTGATGTTCAATCAATTTTAAGAAACAACGCATGAACATATAATTATCGAGCTTCTTGTATTGTTATAGTATTGCCCCAAATACAAAGGTGAGTGCCATATATATATATATATATATATATATATATATATATATATAATTTGATCTCTAGCCATAATATCTCATGAGGATGGTACACTGATCTACTTTTTAGAGCTAAGCAAACAGAAGAGGGCACATCACCTCTTGACTGAGCTGTGACTCTGACTCTGGCTTGCTTATCTTAACCACCTGTGTGTCCTAGATTGCATCACGTGGCTTCAAGCTGGAGAGGAAAAGGCACACATGTGTCTGTGTGAGCGTGCATATACTGTGATCACATACAGTGCATGAATACTGAGTATATGAGAGACTCAGTTGGGTGGGCTTTATTGATATTCCTATCATAGCAGGCTCTCCGTGCATGCACAGGGACAGATCGGTATAGCCCCTAGTCTACCTGGATTATGATAAGTGGAACATTAGGATTTGGTGGCTTTAATGCACGGGGAAGGAAAACCCAAGCAACACTGAAGCGTTAGCAAACTGACCAGTTTTTTTTTAAGTTTATTTATTTATTTTGAGAGAGAGAGTGAGAGGGAGAGCAATCAGGAGGGGTAGAGAGAAAGGGAGAGACAGAATCCTAAGCAGGCTCCACACTATCAGCACAGAGCCTGATACAAGCTTCAAATGCACAAGCCATAAGATCATGACCTGAGCCCAAATCAAGAGTTGGACACTTAACCAACTGAGCCACCCAGGCGCCCCAACAAACAGAGCACTGTGATTGGAGATGAGATCTGTCTTAAGATATAACCAGAAGTCAGTCTGGGAAAAAAAGAGTCCCTTGAATCTTTTTTCCCCCAAGTTTTTATTTAAATTCCATTTAGTTAACAGAGTATAATATTAGTTCCAGGTGTAGAATTTAGCGATTCAACACTTTCACATAACACTCTGCTCATCGCAACAAGAGAGTCACTTGAATCTTAAGTGTAAAGGAGATTGGGGTTTAGATAAAGATAGTACTGGGAGAAATTATCAAAATCACACACTGTAAGGTCTCCTTGAGATCTTTAAAGGGTATACTTCAGCTGACAAAAAATTCTACCTTTCTGCAAAACTATTCCTGAATGATGGCATGCGGATAGAAAGATTCACTCCGTAAAGTCTAAATCTTAGAACCTATGAAGGAAAAAGTCTTATTTCAGAGAGTGGAGGGGGCTTTGTATTATTGGATAAAAGTCTCACGGAGACCCATATGCAGATTAAAATGAAGAAAAATTCTGGTCTAAATATGTTGAAATATTTCCCATGTGGAAATTCATTGTGGGAATCAAAAGACTTAAAGAAAGTTTTGCTCCCAAAGAGCAAAAACAAAGGTGGGAGCAGGGGAGGAGAGCTTTTGCCTTAGGAAAAAGATTCCATCCTGGGAAAGGTAACTTCATCTTCTGCCATCAACCTGCTATAGCTGATGTAGGATGAAGACCCATGGCTTCAAGATCAAAAACGAATTCCAACCTACTTACTTAAAAAATAGTGGTTTTCAATGGCTAAAATCAAAAACACAAGAAACAGCAAGTGTTGGTGAAAATGTGGAGAAAAAGGAACTCTTGTGCACTGTCGGTGGGAATGCAAACTAGTGAAGCCACTGTGGAAGACAGTATGGAGGTCCCTCAAAGAATCAAGAAATACCGTAGGCTTGGGGCACCTGGGCAACTCAGTCCATTGGGCGTCCGACTCTGGCTCAGGTCATGATCTCACAGTTCGTGAGTTCGAGCCCTGTGTCGGGCTCTGTGCTTACAGCTCAGAGCCTGGAGCCTGCTTCGGATTCTGTGTCTCCCTTTCTCTCTCTGTCCCTCCCCCACTCACGCTCTGTCTCTGTCTTTCTCTGTGTCTGAAATATACATAAACATTAAAAAGAAATAAAAAAGAAATACCATAGGATCTAATAATTCTGGTATCTGGGTAAATACCCAAAGAATACAAAAACACCAAATTGAAAAGATACACACACACCCTTATGCTTCCACCAGCATTATTTACAACAGCCAAGATGTGCAAGCACCCCAAGTGTCGGCTGGTAGATGAATGGATAAAGAAGATGTGGTCTATATACAATGCAATATTATTGAGCCATAAGAGGCTGAAATGTTGCCATTTGCAGTGACCTGGATGGCTATAGAGGACGTAACACTAAGTGAAATGAGCCAATCAGAGAAAGACAAATACCATATGGTTTCACTCACATGTGGAATTGAACAAATGAAACAAAGAAGAGTCAAATCGGGAAACACTCTTAACTATAGCGAATAAATTGATGGTCACCAGAGAGGAGGTGGGTGGGGGATGGGTGAAACAGGTGACGGGGATGAAAAGTACACTTATCATGATGAGCACTGAGTAATGTATAGAATTGTTGAATCACTATATTGTACGCCTGAAACTAACATAATGCTTTATGTTAATTATACTGGACTTAAAATTTTTAAATTTTAAAAACACACGAAAAATCATCTTTTTCATGAAAATGTGAAGATACTGAAATCTGCTTTGGCTGTTTCATTCCGGAAAGAAGGTGACCTCGAATGAACAATGCAAGTGCCCTGAGTGCCACTAGAAAATCCGATACTACAAGAAAATGAATCGCACGTCTATGGCCTGAAGAAGAGATATGATTTAACAAGGATTGTTGAGCCCACTGTGACCAGCATTCGACATTTTTACTGGGAGGAAACTGTAAAGGGAGAGAAGGCTTAAAATCATGGTATGCTGAAGGCAGGGATGCTGGAAATGAGCTTCGGAAAGAATGCATTTTCTCTTTACCACCGTCGCTCATAATTCAGCCAACGCCATCTTCAGTCCAGAGGAAATTTTAATGTGTCACTTAAATGAATGCCCACTGATCTCAGAGTCAAAATTGGTTGTGAAAATAAATGCATGGTGATAAGTATTTAGGAGGAATATGTCATATCGCCCAAATTTTTGTTAAGTTTCAACTTACAGGAATTTCTGCATTTTTAGTGTGGATTTATGGGCAAGTCTAGACACTTCTGTGTTTCTTTTTTACAAAAATGGAAACAGAGAGCTCTACAAAGTATCCTGACAATTATTTATATTTAACATATTTGCTTTAGTAACAAAGCTACAATATAGATGTTTGGCATATACACAAAAAAAAGAGATTGTATTTACCCGCTTGACAGTTGAGTTTTTGGAGATCTTTCTTTGTGATGTGAATACTATAAGTGAAACCCCAGATTTTGTTTGCCCAACAGTCAAGGTTTGGGCATATATATGGGCACATTGCTAAATGTATTATTGCTCACATGAGAAAGATAGGCTCACAACTTAACCGCTTGATTACAAAAACCAACAATGTGCCCTCTTTTTCACCTCAACACTTTTTAATATAACACATTCTCTGTGAATGCTACAGATTCTAAAATGTCCTTGAATAAGTGCTCAAGGATGTTTAAGAGGATAGGCATGTATCGTGCCTTGTAGTCCACAAGTTTTTTTTTCCCCTTCTAATTTTTTTTAATGTTTGTTTATTTTTGAGAGACACAGACACAGAGTGTGAGCGGGGGAGGGGCAGAGAGAGAGGGAGACACAGAATCCAAAGCAGGCTCCAGGCTCCGAGCTGTTGGCACAGAGCCTGGGGTGGGGCTCGGACCCAAAACCATCAGATCATGACCTGAGCCAAAGTTGGACGCTTAACCGACTGAGCCACCCAGGCACCCTGCAAGTTTTCAGCAACAAACTGGGTCAGGCACTTGATGTTCATTTATTTATGATTAACTCCTTCTGGCTATCCTGCAAGGTAAGTCAAGTCAGCAACCTTCAAAGAAACCTGCCTGATTTCAGGTTGGGCTATAAGAAAATTCCCACTTTGTCTTGTATGAAGGGTTAGAAGGGAGATTACAGAAAGTTGCAACAATTTGGGGCAATTAGAGTCATGCAGGGACCTTGGCATTTCCAATACTGGGCACACCAGTTGCATCACAACCCCAGACTTTCGCCTCTACTACAAAGCTGTCATCATCAAGACAGCACGGTATTGGCACAAAAACAGACACATAGACCAATGGAACAGAATACAGACTCCAGAATTGGACCCACAAAAGTATGGCCAACTAATCTTTCACAAAGCAGGAAAGAACATCCAATGGAAAAAAGACAGTCTCTTTAGCAAATGGTGCTGGGAGAACTGGACAGCCACATGCAGAAGAATGAAATTGACCACTTTCTTACACCACTCACCAAAATAAACTCAAAATGGATAAAGGACCTGAATGTGAGACAGGAAACCATCAAAAACCTACAGGAGAAAGCAGGAATGCTTTTTAGCTTTTGATTAGAAAATGTTGGAACTTGTTCCAGAGTCGGTGAGTTATTAACCTAAAGTTCATCATTGTGTTATTTAATTAGAATATTCCAGTATGTCCCTTTTCTTTGAAAGAATGGTAAGAACAAGTAATTGTAATGATACCATAATTTCCTTAGCACCTCTTTCCCTATTTGAGTCTCTACATATCTTAGATCAAACGTACGATCTTGGAACAGATGCAGAAACTGACATTAGCAGACTCCTGATAGGATTTGCTCAAAATTACATAAGTAATATTCTTGCCAAAAAACTTAACCTGAATCTAATCAGGAGACGAAAGCAATTAGACAAATCCAAATTGAAGAGCGGTCTATGAAACAAACACCGCGGATGCTTCAAAAATGTCGATTTTTTGGAAACAAACCAAAAAGGCAGAGGAGCAGTTCTAGATTTCTGGAGGGTGAAAAAACACACCAAGGGAAGGCCAAGCATGAGTATTAACGAGAGTCTCATTGGAGAGCTTTCTAGACTTCACATTTGTAATTGCAGTATATACGTACTCTCATTATAAATAATACAGATAGGAAACGTGACAACTGGACAATTTTAATTTGGGAGGGTACATTAGATGTTACTTTATCTCCCTTAAATATCTTAGATGTGATCTATGTATTACGGTTATTAGGGAGAACATCTTTGTTCTTAGGACACTCTCACTAAAGAATTTATCAGTAAAATGTAGTTACTCTCAACAGACTCAGAAAGATGTGCATATATATATATATATACACATATATGCACACATATATATTATGCATATAATATACATACATATACATATATGCACACACTTATATATTATACAATGTATATGCATTTTATATATATTTATATATGTGCATTATATATACCTATGTATTTATGTATGTGTATATATATGTTTGAGATGGTGCATAAGCAGAAATAGTAGAGAGATAATCTGAGAAAATGATAAATATTAATAGTGACTCTCAATGAAGGGTATGTAAGTATTCATTGCATTATCATTACCACATTGATGTAGTTTTGACATTTCCAAAGTAAAAGCATGGGAGGGAATGAAAAGCTCTGACGCTCATGGAGAAAAAGCATAAAAGTTACTGAGTGCTCTCTGTGGCTGCCCTTCTCTGTCCAGCTAAACTGTATTTCTTACACCATATGGCCTATATATTTTTATATACTTGCAAATGTTTTCAGAGGTAGCAACTCCTTATTTTTCTGTCTTCAGCAAATCCTTCCTTCCTTCCTTCCTTCCTTCCTTCCTTCCTTCCTCCCTTCCTCCCTCCCTCCCTCCCTTCCTCCCTTCCTTCCTTCCTTCCTCCTAGGCTCTGGGGAATAGGGAAATTCACTCAGAGCCAACTACTGTGAATATGGTTGATAATCAAAATGGCAGCATGACAGAGCAGAGACATAATAGGAATACAGCTGCGAACTCTGACCTTAGAGGCTCATCATGTGACATTAAGCAAGCACCTCTGTGCCTCAGGTTCCCTCTAGGCCTGTTAGCGAGTTAATACAATGCATGTAAAAAAGTGTTAAGTTGGTAAAGTTCAAGATTAATAATGGGCTCATAAGTGTAATGCAGATGATAAGTATAACCAATTTTAGCAACTGGGACGTATTGTTAAAATCGAGAGATTTTTAAAGCAATACAACTAATTTTGGGGTGGGGTGATATGTTGTCTTTTTAAAACAACTTATACCAAAGGAATTTCAAAAATGGTAGAGAGCAACATTGGCATATAGCACTTGGATCCACAGGTTGGTCCGTTACTTTAAAAGACTTGTGTTAAGTGATCCATCATGCATTTGTGTAGAGTTACATTTGGATGTGCATACGCACTTATGTTTGCAAGTGATAAAAGCTTCAAGTGATTTTCTAGAAGTTGCTAAGAAGTGGGATATTCACAAAATGGAACGGAGTGAAATTATATAACAGCAACTAGGGATTCACACTACATGTGGCATAAAAATGCAATTCTCAGTGGATAGATTTAGGCAGACGATGGGATTTTCAACAGAACATTTGTCCATGGCAACTATTTGGGGGAACTGACAGACTATACGGTGAAGGACTCTGCAGGAAAAGTGGTGATAGGGTGATAATACAATTTTCATATTCACTAGTGGCTTTTCTAAGGATAGTTTTTCCCATAACCATCAAGAATATTTCTTTTCCCGGGGCGCCTGGGTGGCTCATTTGGTTAAGTGGACGACTTCGGCTCAGGTCATGATCTCATTCTTCGTGAGTTCGAGCCCGATGTCAGGCTCTGTGCTGACGGCTCAGAGCCTGCAACCTGCTTCGGATTCTGTGTCTCTCTCTCTGCCCCTCCCCTTCTGGTGCTCTCTATCAAAAATAAATAAACATTAAAGAAAACTGTTTTTAAATTAAAAAAAAAAAAGAATACCTCTATTTTGAAGTCATGGAAACCTTATGAATTAACTCTTATTTTCGTTTTTCTTTTTTTTGTCTTTTCTTTTTTTTCTGAGAGAGAGAGGCTCATATTTTCTGGATAGGAATAAAAGTGAGAAACTTAGCCACTTTCTTTCCAACTTCTGGTTGATGTTGCAGTTCTCAAAACCATTGTCTGTTTTATTAGGTTTCCCCTTCTGTCCTATTTTACACCTTCCACTTTCTGACTCCTGCCCATAACACTCTCCAAGTTCAGTTCTCAGGCTCAGATTCTATTTTAACCACCCACGTCCAGAGAACTCCCTTCCTACCATGGCAGTGATGTTGCCTTCATTTAGTGAGAGCCATGTTCAAGGGGGATGTCCGTCAGTGTATGAATGAATAAATAATATGCTGTATCCATACAATGGACTAATTTTTGGTCATAAAAAGGAAGGAAGTACTAATACATCCTTCAACATGGATGAACTTTAAAAATGAAAATATATTTTTTAATTCCAGTATAATTAACATACAGTGTTGTATTAGTTTTAGGTGTATACTATAATGATTCAACAATTCTACACATTACTCCATGCTGATCATGATGAGTGTCCTCTCATGCCTACCACCTATTTCACTCATTCCCCACCCACCTCCACTCTGGTGACCACCAGTTTGTTCTCTAGAGTTAAGAGTATTTTTTTGTCTTTCTTTATGTTGTTTCTTAAATTCCACATATGAGTGAAGTCCTATGGTAATTGTCTTTCTCTGTCTGATTGCACTTAGCATTGTACTCTTCAGATCCATCCATGTTGTTGCAAATGACCAGATCCCATTCTTTTTATGGCTGTGTCATATTCCATTGTACATATATACACCACATCTTCTTTATCCATTCATCTATCGATGGACACTGGGGCTCCTTCCATAATTTGGCGGTTGTAAATAATGCTTCAAGAAACGTGGAGTGCATATTATCTTTTAAATTCATGTTTTTTGTATTATTTTGGTAGATACCCATAGTAGAATTATTGGAATATATGGCAATTCTATTTTTAATTTTTTGAGAAACTTCCATAGTGTTTTCCAGTGCTGCACCAGTTTACATTCCCCCCACATGGGTTCCGTTTTCTCAATATCCTCTACAACACTTGTTGTTGAAAACGTTATTTTAAGTGAAAGAAGTCAAGTAACGACAGTACCATATGATTCCATCTATGTGAAATGTCTAGACCCGGCAAACCCACATAGACACAGAAAGTAGATTAGTATTTGCCTACGGTGAGGCAGTGCTGGTGGCAGGGGCAGGTGGTTGAGGGAGACAGTATGCTTTAGGAGGTGATAACCATGTTGGAAAATTGGTGGTGATGGTGGGTTATATAAGGCTGCATATGTTTTAAAAACCATTTCATCATACACTTTGAATGGGAGGATTGTATGATTTGTGAATGTTATTACAATAAAACTGATACCGAAAACAAAATTGTGGAAAGCAGGCTTTGACACAAGAGACGTAGAAACTGGTGATGTTCCTCAGTCTCGGATTATTTATTTGCACAGCCAACAGCTTGGTGCGCTAACACCTGCCAGACATGCACCTGCAAGGCTTACGAACAGTGTTTACGGCGTGACATAAATGCCCACGGCTCTGCAGGGTCTCGGGGTAATCCACGCTGTAACTCCTATCGCAAGGAGAGCCAAACATTCCAGTTTACTGTCTTGAATGACTTTACACAAGAAGCGGGAACATTACTGCCCTGGGAAAGCCATGTTCCTCCGATGGTGCGCGTCTTCCTGGATTCCTCACAGGCTGTGAAAGGAATTCATCTGCATATGCTCAAAATATAAGAGTAAATGCTGTATTTTGTGAATGCGCTGACATTTTTTAGTTTAAACTTATGACAGTGGCTTCGTAAAATCAGTCAATGGAAAGTGATTTTTTTTTTTTTTTGGACAAACGTGGAAATTAGAATAAGTTTGAATAATGGGTGATGGGTGCAACCTTATTTCAACATTAGTTTTCACAAATTTGAATCTAATGCTTTCAGGACACATGAAATACCTTAATAACAGAAGAGTCCCTGGGAACAAGTTGGAGGGACACTGTTCTAATGTGCTCATTGATCATTTAAGTTTAGAGGAACTCAGTCCCAGTTTCCTTGTCTTTGAATCTTCTTCTTCTGTGCTGACATGATTTTAGAATTCCAGTTCTCAATATATTGATTGTATGACCAAAGGGCGCATTCCTGAGAGACAAAAATGTATTTACACACATTATTATATCTATGTGTTTATGTGTACATATGTGTGTATATAAATTACACATAAAGGTACATATATTTAATTTCATCTCTAAAGAATGCACCCCTTGACCACAAAATTTATGATACCAGACAATCATAAAACATAATTTTTTGCTATCGGTAATTATGCCTTCTTCATTTTAGCTATAGAGTTTTGCTTTAGAAAACTGAATTTAGTCACCTGCATCCTGTACAACATTTATGTGTAATGGTTCTTTTTGCTCAGAGTTTTTCAAGATCTCTGACTCTTGCCTTTTCCATGCAGATAGATACGTTGAAGTAAAGCATGCCACTGCCGATTCAAACCCAGTGCATTATAGGTTTCCTCACATCAGCGTATTCTTTTCCCTTCTGCCATCTTTGATCTGGAAGGTAATGCGTGACTCCTAAATGGTCTTGTGTTTTCAGTCATGCCTGATACCCCCCCATATGCTCCAGAGCCACACAGAGGAATTCTTGTCAACTACCTATTCCCCTGAAGCACTTGTTAGCTGGACGACCTTCTTCAGCATCTCATTCTTTACCTCGATGGACTTCCTCAATCTTGTCCTAGTTATATTGTTAGCCCTCTGAGCCCCATTGGTCCACTCACAATATGTTAACTTTTCTTGAACTTTCCCCCCAGTTTCATGCTATGTTTCTTGCTGGTGGTATTGTTTCCACATGATAGGGGTTGCAAACCTCACCTAAATGTATGACGTAACTTTCTCCTGGTTCAGGAAGACTTTTCCATCATTCCACAGTGTCCCACAATAGACAACTTCAGCCCCATATGGGCAGCGCACCCATGAGACATTTGCTATGTGTTTTATACTCAGTTGTGTAGTTTTTAAAGGGTATTTAAATGGTTTATTTATTTTTGAGAGACAGAGAGTGTGTGAACATGAGCGGGGGGGGCGGGGGGCAGACAGAGAGAGAGTGGGGGCAGAGGATCCAAAGCAGGCTCTGTGCTGACAGCAGGGAGTCCAACGTGGGTCCAGAACTCACAAACTGAGATCATGACCTGAACCGACGTTGGACACTCAACCGACTGAGCCACATAGGTGCCGCTTAGCTATGTTTTCAAGGGACCTCCTAGAAAGGCAAATTTATATCCTGTTATACGTGAAAGATCCATATGAAGATCTAAGCATGGTTTGCTTATAGTATTCACACCCCTTTTAATCCCACACAGACTATGCACTCGGTCCACGCCTGTCAACATGACCGTGGTAATCACACAGCTATCCCAGAGCTGAGGAAGTGAAAACGCTTATGTCCTTTGGTGTTGTTGCAATGGGAGAACAAGGCAAGTTTAGGCATGAGTCTAGTGTCACGTTTCAGGGAGGTATCACCCCTCTGAAATTCCTCAGGTTACACAAGGTCATCAAGTGTCAAAATGCTGGATCTCCAGGGCAATTTTTCCCCAGTGCTGTGCTGAGATGTGACACCACTTCCATTCAATGTCACCAGGGACTTCCAGGAGACAAGGAATTCCTTTTCTATGCCTCCGTAACAAATTAATACGAAGGCAAGGCCTTAACATGACACCGATTTATTAGCTTGTAGTTTCTGTGGATGAGAATAAAATAAACTTGTAGACATGGCTCCGTTCTCTTCTGGAAGCTCCCGAAGAGAATTCCTTTGCAGATGCATTCCTGTGACTCAAAGAAGAATACGGTTGTAGGACAAAGGTCCGTACGTCCTTGAAAGGTTGTCAGCTTCTGGGGTCTATCCCTCCTAGTCCTCGGCCTTTGGGCCCTCTGATGCCAGCCAGGATGTGTTGAGCCCTCCTCCTGCATTCAACCTACCTCATCCTTCCCCTGTCTACCTCTCCCACACATCTCCAGGAGTCCTTCTTCTCCCACAATAGACAACTTCAGCCCCATATGGGGCTCAATAAAACTGAGTCCTTTTAAGGGCTCATATGATTATGTTGTGCTCACCTGCATAGTCCAAGAGATTCTATTCTAAGCTCAGCTGATGAGACCTTAACTCCATCTGTAAGGTGCCTTTGCAGCAGAACCTAGATTCATGTTTCACTGAATAAACAGGGGAGGACTCTTGAAGAGACATGTTCTGAAGGTTGCAGAGATGGCTATCAGGAAACCATGTGGGGACTCACTAAACCCAGAATCAAACCATCAACGGACTGGTACCAGAAGCCAGAATCGAGGAGATGAGGTAAGTCAATAATAAGAGGTAAGTTGTGTGATCCTCAGATAACAGGAAGAAGTGCAGGTCCATGGTCCTCTCTTGTGAGCTAGACACAAAAATAAAGAAAGTAGCTACATTCCCCACCGTTGAACTGTGTTCCACCCACATGAAACCTCAAGTCATGTTATATGTGCTTACATCTCCCAGTAATTTCCTTTGCTCTTGTCTCTCTCTGGTCTGTTCCTCCCCCTGGGATATTCCTGGGATGTCCACGTCACTCATTAAGATCAAGTAGACATCTCCCTTTTCAAGGACAGGACACCTTTGCCCGTGTTCCTGCGCAGATTTTCCTTGTCCTCTGCAACGTCACCCTATTGGGAGCTGTACGCTTCTTTTCCACGTAGCAGGCATCTCCCCTTTGTACTTGCCTATGTCCCCTACCTAAGTGGAACTCTATCCCTGTGATTTCCACACAGCCTCCTGAAAGGTTCCTGAGACGTTGTAGGCACTAAATCAATACTGGTAGAATGAAATGTTTTTATTATAAATTAAGTAGCAGGTGGGTAATAAATTGTGCTGTTGAACATTGGTTGTGAAGAATGCATATTATGTTACACCTTGAGTAGTTTCATAGAGAACCAAAATCTTAACATGTTTCTTTAGGGAAGCATGATTTGGTGGGTAACAATAGCAGAAAAACAGAATTACATTTAAATATTTATGGTATATTAGTGTGCTAAGCCCAAGCAAGCAGAAGAGGAATACCTAAAAAGGCCCCAAGTCCACCCCAGGGGGGGAATAACAATCAACACTTGGTCTGCAGAGTTGCAGCTAATTTGTGTAAGTAATACAATGACTTACACTGACAATGCTGAGAACAGGCATGTTGCCACTGGAGTCTTATACCTTGAAGGGATTTATAACACATTCCACCATGAAGGCTGTGTGGGTAAATCAGGTTCTGAAAACTCTCTCTGTAGTTACCCTAGGTTGTTTAAGTCAGGTCCTTGACAAAAGTAGTATTTTACCCAGAAGAGGTGCTTACCAGCCACACAAAAACATTTTAAGTACCTTTGCACCTGCTCTGTGTGTTGGCTTTTGGTCACCTTTCTATCTGTTTATAGATGGGTTTCTTCCTGGAGGAAATGTCAATGATTTCAGTAGCAAAGAAGGAGAATCTTGCTTCCCTCAAGAGTCTGCTAATTAGTTAAAGGGCTCCATAAACTGTGGGTACCAGGTATTATTAATATTGAATGATAATGATTATATA
Source organism: Panthera uncia (assembly GCF_023721935.1). Lineage (NCBI taxonomy): Eukaryota > Metazoa > Chordata > Mammalia > Carnivora > Felidae > Panthera > Panthera uncia. The sequence goes on from NC_064817.1 coordinate 3,441,754, forward strand.
GGTATGTGCTTATTTTCTACGGATGCTGTGACAAATTACCACCACACTTAGGGGCTTAACACAAATCCCAGTTTGCATCTCACAGATATGAAGACAACATTTCAGCAAGGCTGAAATCAAGGTGTCAGCTCAAATGGCCTCTTATCTGGAGGTACTGGAAGGAAATTAATTTACAAGCTCAACCAGGCTGTTGGCAAAATACATGTCCCTGTGTAGAAGAGACCTCCTCTTTTCCTTGCTAGCTGTTGGCTATAAGTTGTTCCCTGACTCAGGAGGCCCCCTACATTCCTTGCTTCATAAGCCACTTCCTCCACCCCCAAAGCCAGTCCCAGCTGACTTGGCCCTTCTCACATTTCTCTGAACACAACTAGGAGCAATTTTTACTAGATGGAGCCCACTCACAGGACCCAGGAAAATCTCTGCATCTCAAGGTCCGTAGGCTTAATCTCATCTACAAAATCCCTTCTGCCATTGTATTAGAGGGAGGTGCCATAACAAAGTAAGACAAACTGGGGGGCTTAAACAAGAGAAATTTATTTGCTCCTCCATTCTGGAGGCTGGAAGTCTGAGATGCAGGCGTGGGCAGGGCTGGCATCTCCTGAGGCCTCTCTCCTTGGTGTGTAGCATCCGTCTTCTCCCTGTGTCTTTACACGCTGTCCCTCTGTGCAAGTCTGTGTCCTCATCTCCTCTTCTTACCAGGACATCAGTCCTATGGGATCAGGGCCCACCCTAATGACTTCAGTTTACCTGAATCCCCTCTTTAAAGACCCTATCTCCAAATACAGCCATGTTCTGAGATATTAGCAGTTAGGACTTCAACATATGAATGGAGGGAGAGCAATTTGGCCTATAGCAGTTGAGTAAAGTAATATATCTAAAGGTTCGATGAGTTAAGACACGCACACTGGCAGGGGTGGGGGCATTATTGAGCCTACCAGAGTTGAACTCTTGAAAACTAGCAAATAATTAGGTTTATAGCAAGAGGTAAAACCCAAGAATTCCTCACCCTGTTATAAAGCAATGGTAAAAGTTTTCAAGGGCACCCTCATGATAATCTTGTGTCTAGAACTACCCAATGGAAGGACACTCCCATATTCATGTGGGGTAATGTGCAAATTTAGATATGGCTTTACAACGTAATCATCACTGACCTCATATATCTTCACATACATAAAAATCACTATGGACTTTTAGTATTAAATAATAATTATTATTACTTGAAAATAATCTAAATTTCACCTAATTATTCAGGTTAATATGCTCTGGTAAAGAGATTCATGTTTCCAATACAGCATCACTAGCTACTTGTGACAATTTTAGCAAAAATTGGGATTAACTACAATTATAAAACATTGATGAAAGAAACCAAGGACAACACAAATGGAAAAATAGTCCATGCTCATGGATTAGAACCAATATTGTTAAAATGTCCCTACTAACCCAAGGCAATCAGCAGATTCAATGTAATCCATGTCAAAATACCAATGGCACTTTTCATAGAACTAGAACAAATAATCCTAAAATTTATATGGAATTACAAAAGACCTCAAAGAGCCAAAGCAATCTTGAGAAAAAAGAACAAAAATGGAGGTATCACAATCCCAGATTTCAACATATACTACAAAACTGCAGTAAACAAAACAGTATGGCACTGGCACAAAAACAGACACGTAAATCAGGGGAACAGAAATAGAGAGCCCCAAAATAAGCCCATGATTATATGGTCAACTAGTCTCCGACAAATGAGGCAAGAATATCTGATGGAGAAAAGACAGTCTCTTCAACAAATGGTGTTGGGTAAAATGGACAGCAACGTGCAAAAGAATGAAACTGAACCACTTTCTTACATTGTACTATAGTGTACAGGTATTCTATACAGAGAATAAACTCAAAATGGACTAAAGACCTAAGTGGGAGACCTGAAACCATAAAAATCCTAGAAAAAAACATAAGTAGTAATCTCTTTGACATTGGCCTCAACAACATTATGCTAGATATGTCTCCTGAGGCAAGGAAAACAAAAGCAAAAATAAACTATTGGGACTACATGAAAATAAACAGTTTCTGAATGGCAAAGGAAAGAATCCACAAATCTAATAGGCTATCTACCGGATGGGAGAAGATATTTGCAAATGACATATCTGATAAAGGGTTAGTATCCAAGATACATAAAGAACTTATACAACTGAACAACAAAAAAACCCGCAAATTATCCATTTAAAAATGAGCAGAGGACCTGAATAGATGTTTCTCCAAAGATATCCAGATAGCCAACAGACACATGAACAGATGCTCAACATCACTCATCATCAAGGAAATGAAAATTAAAACCACAAGGAAATATATCACCTTCCACCTGTCAGAATGACCAACATCAAAAGACAAGAAATAACCATACCGGTGAGGATATAGAGAAAAGGGAACATGTGTGCACGGTTGGTGAAAATGTAAATTGGTATACCCACCGTAGAAAAGAATGTGAAGGTTCCTCAAAAAATTAAAAATAGACATACCACACGATCTAGTAATCCCACTGAGTATTTACACAGAGAAGACAAAAACACTAATATATGCACCACTATGTTTATTGAAGCGCTATTTACAATAACCAAGATACGGAGTAGCGTCATGTCCACTGATAGATCAATGGATAAAGAAGTGGTGTATGCATACACACAATGGAATATTAGCCATAATAAAGAATGAAATCTTGCCATTTGCAACAACATGAATGCATGGAGGGGGTAGTGCGCTAAATGAAATAAGTCTGAGGAAAGCAAATACCATATGATTTTGCGTAAATGTAGAATCTAAAAAAGTGAATGAAACAAAGCAAAAAAAAAAAAAAGCAGAAACAGATCCATAAAGAGAGGAGACACTGATGGTTGCCACAGGGGTAGGGGATGGGAAGATGGGTAAAACGGGTGAAGGTGAGAGCGAGGCATGGGCTTCCAGTTATGGAATAAATAAGCCATAGAGATAAGAGGCACATCACAGGGAATACAGTCTATGCTTTTATAACAGTGTTGTATGGTGAGAGATGGTAACTACAGGAGTGGTGGGATAGTGTATACCCAAAAGTAATCTAACATTGTGTTTCTACTATACTTCAATACTACTACTACTACTACTACTACTACTACTACTAATAAAAACCCTTAAAATTCAGTACGTCCAACATGCTGGCCACCTTCCAAGAGCTCCATACATACTTGTGGCTAGGGACTTTGATAGTGCGCAGCACAGAAAGTTGTGTTCGACAGCACTAGTCTAGACAGTAATATTATGATTTTTTCATGATGTGATTCCCTCAAGACAATGTAAGCTGATTAAGGGTATTAGAATCTGGATGTTGATTTCTCATTTTGGAGATATGCATGATGATCCATTTATATAAAGGAGTCATTATGTATTCAATATAGGACAAAAGAAATGAAGACCACCATTTATACCGGGGAAGTCAACCAGAAAGGAAATATAATTGCCAGAATATATATCTGTCTGCCTCATGCACGTGGTCGGATGTCCAGACATTTCCAGAAATGTAACGCCAGCTTTCGTTGTTAGTAATGGATTACACCCCATAGACTCCAAAAGTCTTCATTTCCAGTTGATTGTTTTCAGAACCGGTATTTCTTTAAAACAAAGTTCAAGTAAGTGTTGGAAGCTGAAAATTACCTACTGATATAGATGTGGTCACTGCTTTCGAGGAAGAGAAAAAGCATCACTCAGAGTTCATTAGTAAGCCTTGGGGTTTTACGTATTTATTAGCTGGCAGAGATGAAAACCTCCATAAAAGTCCTTTATTTTCATTTATTTATGGACATCTCTAAAGGGTTAAATACATTTTGTTTGAATTCATATACCCAACAGAGGTTTTAGAACACTTTTTAAAGTTGGACAACTCTTTGAAACAAAGGATGTTTTTGGGTGAGTCCCAGCGATAATTTAGGGTGATAAGGATTTGCCGTGAACATGTAGAAATTAGCATTACTGGAACAGAAGGAGAGGATTAGTGTTGGTACTGCTCTGTGTCAAGGTGGCAGGTCCTGGCCTGATAAATATCTGAGTCCCTGGATGTTCGCTTAATGCATTGCTGGTATTTATAAAGTACGGGTACTCTTCAAACGTGCAGGCACATTTCAGGTGTGCAGCAGACATACAGATAGACCTGTGGCTCTTTCTCTGGATGCACTTTCCCAACGTGGACAGAACCATGTGGTGTCTAAGGATCTTGTGCTCCATCTGAACGGCAAGTCCCGTTTCACTGATATCCTGGCATGTCTTCATTTATTAGACAACTACAAGGACTGGAGTGTCTTGAGTTCTCTGAAGTTCTCCCAAGCCCTGAAATGTGTCCAATGCCAGAGGATCCCTGAGTCTACTTGCTCAAGCCCCAGGAAACTGCTCCTTTGTTCTCAGGGGTGTGAAAGAGAGCTTCAGAATTAGAATTTCAGAACCTGAAATTGTAACACATCACTTCTCTGTTATTTGGTGGTCAGCAAATCATTTATTCGGAGCATGTGGTAAAAACGATAAACACAAATGCCTGTCAAAGTGTTTGGATGTCTGAAGGCCATGTAGATAGGGGAGTCTGGGTGGCTCAGTCAGTTAAGAGACCAACTCTTGATTTCGGCTCAGGTCATGATCTCACAGTTCGGGAGTTGGAGCCCTGCATCAGGCTCCTCACTGGGAGTGCAGAGCCCGCGTGGGATTCTCTTTCTCTCCTTCTCCCTGCCCCTCATGCTCGCTTGCTCGCTCGCTCTCAAAATAAATAAAGCTTTAAAAATAAAAATAAAATAAAGACAATGTATATAAAGCACCAAAGTTGTGTGCTCAGAACATACGATCATGTGAAGTAGGCATCAGCAGACATCATGCTTAGTATAGATGATAATCTAGAGTAGGGGTTGACTGAAATCCCTGTAAAACATGTTTAGGCTTTACAGGCCATTCGATCCTCCATGATCATGACTGCTCCAGTCCTGCTGCTACAGCATCAAAGCAGCCATGGGGAACTTGTAAGCAAGCAGGTATGGCTGTATTTGCCATCCCTGTAGCCCAAATCGAAGTCTTGTGATTATCATCTTGGATCGAGACTAAATCCCAGAGTGTTGTACACGTGGCACCGAAAAAGCCATTCCCTGGTAAGTGTAATTATGATGATTTTTATTACTCTCTTTCTGAATGATGACAGTAATATTAACAACCGTGATAATGCTCATTACGCTCTTGATACTTGCCAGATGTTTAATCTTCCTGATTATGGGGTACGTTAGGTATTTCCATTCTACAAGTGCAAAGATGGGGATGTAGAGAATTTCCACCTGCCCTCCAAGTAGAGAGAGGCAGCCTGGGGCAGTGTTGGGTTGTTGAGTCACGCGCCCAAATGCTGAAGCCAGGACACAACCCTGCAGGTGAGTCAACACTGGCTAGTACCACAGTGCGCGACTTTGGGGCAGATAGAAGGTCACTGTGTCACCTTGCCATCAAATGTATCTTTCCCTCCTTCCCTTACTGGTATATGAGCTTGGAGAAGAACCTGACTATCCTTTGTCCCTATTTCTTTATCTGGAAAGTGGAAGTGAGATAGTATGTACGTCCCCAGGCAGATAGGAACCACTTAAGTTACAAAAATCATTGCACATGGTCAGTGCTTATAAATATCAGCTATTACAGGCGGTTGGAAACGTGTGTGCAGCTTGGTGACAAGCATGTATAGGAGACATAGATTTGGGTGTCAGCATAGAGAGATACTACTTAAAGCTACTAGCCTGGGTGATAACTCATCAGGCAAACGTACAAGTAGATTTTCCATTTGTATACAAAAAAATCATAGGGTTGGTGAAAAGTATAAATCTGAGGCCTAAACTATATTTATCAGCATCACAGAATCAAGCTTTTTTCCAACTGAACGTACTCCATGGGAATGACAATGTTCTTTTCTCTCCAGAGCTACCTCACGTGATGTCTGTGAACCATAGTCCTCTGCCCAAGTATATTCATTTCTGGAAGCTGTCAAAAATCACCACAAAATCAAGGTGTGGACAGGGTTCTTTCCTCTGAGTTCTATGAGGGATAAAATGTTTCATGCATCCCACCCAGCTCCTGGTGGTTGCTTTCAGTCTTTGAAGCTCTTTGTCTATAGATGTGTCACTCCAGTCTCTGTTTCTGTCCTCACATGATATTTTCTGTATTCAAGTTTCCCTCTAATTTCTCTTTTGGAGACGCCAGTCACTGGACTATGGATTCACCCCAACCCAGTATGATTTCACCTTAATTACATCGGCAAAGACCCTGCATCCAAGAAAGGACATACTCACGGTGCCAGAAGTTAGGACTTGAATATCTGGAGGACACAATCAAATTTCTATACCTAGTCATCACCAACTGAGATAATGTTTTGAGAAAACACAGATAATGTAAACATGTACCCTAAGTGCAAAAGCTCAGACCCCACTTTATCATAGGTCAACATCATCACACCATGGGAATGGAAGGTCTAGTTCTTGGCTGTTGATCAAGGAATGTGGTGAGAATTAAAACATGGAGGTAGACCCTCCCCACAATGGAAGGCCAGGTGCCTCGCTGAGAGGAGGTAACAGGCCTGGAGCAGAGTAGGCTTCATTGATGTCAACAGGCTGCAAAGATCGCAGCTTCTGGAAGACAGAAGAAGTGTGGGCTTGAGCCCTGCAATGGCCCCCCTTCACAAACCCAAGAGGACAGCCCGTGTATGCAAAGCATGCTGGGAATAAGCAGTGCCATATGGCAATGGGCCATGTCCAAGAATGAGGCTCAGTTGTCATGAAATGGGAGATCCCTGTCTTGATGGGGCTGCATGATCAAAGATGCAGACAGGACTTGAGCAAAGACTGTGGTCTCCAGGCTTGGTGCATAAGTAGGGTGGGGTCTTCAGCCAAAAACCAGTTACCAGAACAGGGAATACGTTCAGAAAGGGTGACAAGACTTAGAGAGTTGAGTCCTTTAAATCCTTCTGTCTAGAGTAGAAAACGAGGAAGGAGGCAATGGGTGGAGAGGGTGGGGAAGCTCCGGTCTGCATGTGCAAAGTCAAGGGCAGCCAAAGGCAGGGTTGGGGTGTTGGAAAGATAGGGGACACACATGGCTTGCTAAGTCTTTAGCTGATCATGAGAAGTCCCCGGAGAAGGCTTCTTTGGGGGTTTCCTGACATCCTGTGAAGGAGTCGGAACACCATGACCCCTCCCTTGTCTTGGACCCTTAAACTCCAAGATCCTGATGTCACCCTGCAGATCAGTATGGAGGGTAAGGGCGCAGAATACATTCTTGAAAGCGAGGCTCTCAAAATAAACTGAAATGGAAACTCATGTTTTAAACATCGGTAGCGCTGGAACCACTGCAATCCTTTGATATAGATGTTTTGCTGTAGGCTGAATTAATTAATTAATTTGCATCAGGCCTCTGAACCCAAAGTGCTTCTTTCTAAACTAATATGCATTTCCACACACAAGTCTGTGACACAGAAGGCGAAGTAGGACAGCAAGAACGCTGGCGGTTTGGCAATCGCTACCAAATCTTCTGATGTGTCGTTATTTTTAACGCATCATTGAGACACGTTTTAGGAAATTTATGTATCATGGGGAGGGGTCTAAAATTCAATATTGACTATCCCTTTAAACTATTTACATTTTATTGTCGATGTGTCTGGTTTATGCCGGTGCCGAAATCTCTTCCCAACTTTGTTGTAGGAGAAGTTTGGGAGGTAGTTACTATCACGGATGAGAAGGCAGACTTTTATTCCCAATTGTATTCTTTCTACTAATAATTATGCCTGACAGTATAATAAATGCTCACGATGTGAACATAAATGTGCCACCACCCTTAGCACTCTCAAGAGGCTTAAAGACCGTGATGAAAAAAACACACTTACGTATTGACAGAACAGCATGGTGTAGACCAGGGATCTACAAACTTTATAGCCCACAGGCCATATTCTGCCTGCTACCTATTTTGTGTATGGCCTGTGAATAATTCTAAACATATTTTTAATAGCTGGGAGCACCTGGGTGGCTCAGTCAGTTAAGCGTCCAACTTCAGCTGAGGTCACGATCTCATGGTTCATGAGCTTGAGCCCTGCATCAGGCTCTGCACTATCAGCGTGCAGCCTGCTTCAGATCCTCTGTCTCCTTCTCTCTCTGTCCCTCCCCAACTTGTGATCTCTCTCTCTCAAAAAAATATATATATATATACATATATATATATATTTCATTTTTTAAATAATTATTTATTTTTGGGAGACAGAGCACAAGCGGGGGAGGGGCAAAGAGAGAGGGAGACACAGAATCCAAAGCAGGTTCCAGGCTCTGAGCTGTCAGCACAGAGCCTGACATGGGGCTTGAACTCACGAACCGTGAGATCATGACCTGAGCCAAAGTTGGACACTTAACTGGCTGAGCCACCCAGGTGCCCCCGGAAAATACATTTTTAATAGTTGCAAAAAACCAAAAGAATAGTACCTTGTGACATGTAGCAACCATATGAAAGTGTACTCTTACAATTCCACCACTATAATCATCGGTATTCACCCATATCAGTTGAAAACTTACGTACACAGAAAAACTGGAACATGGATGTTTATCGTTGCCTTATTTCTATAACTGCCAAAACTAGGAAGCAACCAGGATGCCGTTCTGTAGGGGAATGGATGAAGAAACTAGTACATCCAGACAATTACATATCATTCAGTGCTTAAAAAAAAGAGAGAGGTTTCAAGCCATAGAAAGGTATGAGGTATTCTTAAATGCCTATTATTAAGTGAAAGAAGCCAATCTCAGAAAGGTACATCTTGTATGAGTCCAACTCTGTGTCATTCTGGAAGAGGCAAAACTGTGGAGACAGTAAAAAGATCAGTGGTTGCCAGGGGTTGGAGGGAAAAGAGATGACTCAGCAGAACACAGAGGATTTTCAAGGCAGTGAAAATACTCTGTATAATACTGTAATGGTAGGTCCACATCATTATACAGTCGTATGAAACACAGGACATCCAACCCCATGAGTGAATCCTGAGGTACAATATGGACTTTGGGTGATTTGATGGCAATGTACGTGTTATCTGTTGTAACAAATGTACCCTCTGGAGAAGGATTTTTTTTTAATGTTTGTTTATTTTTCAGAGGGTGAGAGAGTGCACACAACGGTGGTGGGAGGCAGAGAGAGAGGACAGAAGATATGAAGCAGGCTCTGAGCTGTCAGCATAGAGACCGACACGGGGCTCAAACTCATAAACCATGAGATCATGACCTGAGCCTCCCAGGTGCCACTGGGGGAGATATTTTTGAGGGCAGGGAATTGATAATTAAGGAAACTGTGCATGTGTGGGGGCAGGGGATATATTGGGAAACTCCTGTACCTTTTGTTCAGTTTTTCTGTTAACCCAAAATGTAGCCTATTAAAAACTATATGAAACCCAAATATCAGTGTCGATGGAAAAACTTTAACGGGAATATAATAATAGTGATTCATCTATATATCGTCTGTGGCTGCTGTGGGGACTATAGTTGTAGAGTTGAGTGTTTCAGACAGAGGCCACATGGCCTGCAAAGTGGAAAACGTGTACCAACTGGGTCTTTCTGGAAAAAGTGTGATGACCCCTGTTCTATCATTATGAATTCAGTGTTATCACGATAGAAGGAAGAAGTAACCAGTTCTGCTTCCCTGAAATACTGAGAGAGATGTTCGGGCTGGATTTTAAAGAATGAGGTGGAATTAAGGGTTTGAGGACCTTTCTCTTGTTTCCTATGTTTGTTTTGCATTTCATGGCATTTACTTAAATTGGCAGGCATCCCTGTGGGTGTCAGAACCTGCAATCACAGAAAATCGATGTAAGATAATCACTTCTTACATTGATATCGGTAAGAGAATGTCACCTGCATGGCTGAGTTTTTGACATTCTTAAATGTTTTTGTTTTCATTGACAAGTATAGTTAGAATTTTCATGGCGCTCTATAGTAGTGTGTGTGTGTGTGTGTGTATGAAGTATTTTGCGGAGACACAGACACAGTCTGAAGACATTGCCTAATGTCAAATTGCTCATAAAAGGATGTCCACTTTGCCACTTTTCCTACTTTGCTTTTATTCAACATAGCATGGGAAGTCCTGGCCACAACAATCAGGCCAAAAAAATAAACGAGTGGAAGAAATAAAAGGCATTCAAATTGTTAAGGAAGAAATTAATCTGTCAATATTTGTAGATGAAATGATAGATACATGGCAAATCCTAAAGACTCAACAAAAAACTATTACAGGTAATAACTGAATTCAGTACAGTTGCAGGATACAAAATTAATACACACAGATAGGTTGTGTTTCTATACTAATAATGAAGAAGCAGAAAGAGAAATTAAGAAACAAATGCATTTACAATTGCAACAAAAAGAATAAAATGGCTAGGAATAAACTTAACCAAGGAGATGAAAGGAACAGATGGAAAGATACTCCATGCTCATGGGTTGAAAGAATTAATGCTGCTAAAATGTTCATACTACCCAAAGCAAACTACAGATTCAATGCAATCCCTATCAAAATACCGAGAGCATTTTTCAGAGAACTAGAACGAATAATGCTAAGTTATGTATGGAACCACAAAAGACCCTAGACAGCCAAAGCCATCTTGAGAAAGAACGGAGCTTGAAATCCCAGATTTCAAGACACATCATGAAGCTGCAGTAATTAAAACAGTATGGTCCTGGAACAAAAATAGGCAATCGACCAATGGAGCAGAACAAAGAGCCCAGAAATAAACCCAAGATAACATGGTTGAATTAAAGTACAGCAAAGGAGGCAAAAATATCCAGTGAGGGAGACACTCTCTTCAACACACAGTTTTGGGAAAACTGGACAGCGACACGCCAGAAGAATGACCCTGGACCACTCTCTTACCCCATACACAAAAATAAACTCAAAATGGATGAAAGACCTAAATGTGAGACCTGAAGCCATAAAAATCCTACAGGAGAACATATGTAGTAACCTGTTTGACATCGCCATAGCAACATTTTTGTAGATACATTTCCTGAGGCGAGGGAAACAAAAGCAAAAACAAACTACTGGGACTGCATCAAATAAAAACCTTCTGCACAGCAAAGGAAGCCATCAATAAAACAAAAAGGTAACTTTTTGCCTTTTTGTTCCATTTTGCCTTTTTGCTCCAACACACAGAATGGAACACACTGAATAGAACAAGATATTTGCAAATGACATATCCAATAAGGGGTTAATATCCAAACGATATAAAGAACTTATACAACTCAATATCAAAATCCCACGAATAATCCAATTAAAAATGGGCTGAGAACGGAAAGAAACATGTTTCCAAAGAAGATACACAAGCGGCCGACAGATACAGGAGAAGATGCTTAACATCTCTCATCGTCGGGGAAATGCAAATCAAAACCACAAGGAAATATATCACCTTACAGCTGTCAGAATAGCCAAGACATGGAAACAATACAGTGTCCATGAATAGAGGAATGGATAAAGAAGATATGGTGTGTGTATATGTGTGTTTGTATGTCTATGAAAATTATATATATATATATATATATATATACACACACACACATATATATACATACATATATAATATATATAAATTACTCAATGTTATATATATTACTCAACCATAAAAAAGAATGAGATCTTAGGTTTTGCAATCACATGGATGGACCTAGAAGGTATTATGCTAAGTGAAATAAATCAGGGAAACACAAATGCTTATATGTGCAACATATGTGCTTATATGTGCAACATAAGCTTATATGTGCTTATATGTGCAACAAATAAACACACGCACACACACACACACACACACACACACACACAAAACACAAACAGACCCATAAATACACAAAACAAACTGGTGGTTGCCAGAGAGGAAGGAGGTTGGGGGATGGGCAAAGTGGGTGAAGGACAGCGGGAGACACAGGCTTCCAGTGATGGATGAAGCCAGGGGATGAAAGGTCTAACACAGGGAATATGGTCCAAGGAGTTTCAATCACATTGTGTGGGGCAAACAGTAGCCACATTTGCAGTGAGCTGTGCAGAACACACAGAGTTGCCGATCCCTATGTTCTACACCTGAAACTCATAATATTGTGTGTCACATTTACTTCAATAAAAAAAAGATCAGTTCTTGTTTTTTGTGATATTGTGCTTCAATGGATGTCCAAACAACAATAGCTGAGGGGAAAAGGAGAGATAGACAGATAAAATGGACTTTCACTCCCATAACCCTCACAAAAACCTACAACCTATTGCCCTGTTTTTCTGCCAAAAGGTAGAGCTTTGGTTTCTGGGGCTAGAGTAAGAAATGTAGGGGTGCCTGGGTGGCTAAGTCAGTTAAGCATCTGACTTTGGTTCAGGTCATGATCTCGGGGCTCGTGAGTTTGAGCCCCGCGTTGGGCTCTGTGCTGACAGCTCGGAGCCTGGAGCCTGCTTCAGATTCCATCTCTCCCTCTCTGTCTGTCCCTCCCCCGCTCAGTCTTTTTCTCAAAAATAAACATAAAAAAATTTTTTAAAAAATGTAAATTCAAGAAAGAAAGTAATGTAAAACCCAAGAAACAAATACCACTGTCAAGGTGTTCTGGCAAATGGCACATCAAAGTCAAAATTTCAAGAGTTACACTGCACCCCAATCATCCTCCTTGGCCTCCTTCAAACATAATACGATGGACCTGTTGGTGTGTCTATGTCGACCCTCATGCCTAAGTACAAGGACTTGTCCGTGTGATAGAGATGTGCGTTAGGGAAGTTTCTCCCAGGAGACGGAGAAAGAACTGGGCAAGCTCCACTTGCCAAATGGTAATGAAACTATTTAAAGAAGCATAAAAGCCATGGCTACGTTCCCCTCTTTTTCTGTAGTACCAGTAGTTAAAAGGCGTCCAACCAAGATGTCACAGAGGTCAGGATCTACTTAACCACAAAGCATGATCCACAGTTACACCCACATTTCAGAGAAACACTGGGCTTCTACCTGGTCTAATGTAGAAAGGATATATTGAACCACAAATAATGGATTAACGGATTCTCTACGGTGCTCTGCAACATGAATAATGGAGGTTTGATTACGCGGTGGGAGTTACTTATGGGTGCCAGCTAATCAGGGCCTGAGGATTGGGTCCTCCCTGCCTTTTCCCTGTGAGTGCTCAGAGGTGGCCAAATTCCTTTCTGGATGACAAATGGGCCATGCCAAGGAGCATAAAATATACAGCTTTGAAATGTGCCATGCTGTGCTGGCTCTTTCAGAGCAAAGCTGTGGGGAGCAAGGATGAGCTGTCCATGTGTCCTTGTCTTTGGGTGTGATGCTTACAAGGCTCTGTGTAAAGGGACTGGCAGGTGTGATGAAGGGGGAGGCTTTTTTTCTGGGATTCTGGCAAAAAAAATGACTACTCTGATATTCATAAACCATAGCAACTGGCAACTAAGAAAAATGATTTAGTAATGGAAGTCAACTTGGCAGGGGTCAACAAAATGGAGCACAGCAAGGCAGGGCTGATGCTGGTTCACCAAAAACATGGGTACCCTTACCTCTAGAATGAAGATCTGTCCCAAGCGGAGGCATGTTTTAGAAAGCAACATTGGCAGGTACTTAACTGCCATAGATTGGGAAGGAACAGAAAGGAACATCGCAGAAGCAAATGCTTTGTGCTAAAGAAAGAAAGAAAATAAAGAATTTTGGTCCCTCCCAAATCCCCCTCTTCCATTATAAAGACGTGATGAACTTTATATGTTAGTTAAGTGATTTTTTCCTCAAGTGGGATGTTGGTATTGTCTAAACATTATAAAAACTCTCTTTTATCTCCCTTCCTGAATAGGCAAAAGTCAAGATTTGATTTCAGTGAATGTATTCCTTTTAATGACAAAGGGAACAAAGGGAAATGGACTTTCGGTGACGGGGAGGGAAGCAGAAATACGTGGAGAGGAGTGATTCCCATGGAGTATGTTTTCTTTCCCTCTGTCTATGTTGTTGCATCCATTCTCTTCCCCAGATGCCTTCTGTGTTTCTGTCCATGCTGTGCTCCTGAAGCTGTCTTAGGAGCACACACTCATTTATTTATTCAGCAGGCACACAAACGGTTTACCCTGAGTTCGAGGGTAAAGCAATTAGATTTCTAATCAGATAAAGATGGACTCGGGAAACAGGCTAGATAATTTCTTGTTAAGAGCAAGCACCCTTTGAAAAAGACCATAACACGTCTCCAATTTCATATGCCAAACGGATCTCTGAATGGGTCTAACTCATTTAGCTATTTTCCCAAAGTGACAGGTAATGCTTCTCCAAATAATTCAATTTATTGGGGGGGGGGGGGAGAAAAGACTCTTGAATCATCTGAATAAGTGTGTCAAGCATATTCCTTGGAATCTGTTGCTGTGTTCAATTCCAAAGTGTATTCTCATTTTCTTGGAAGGAGACTTGGAGATTTAAGTTATTCATCCAGTCAATTTTAGACTTGTTCACTTCCAGCATTGAAATCAATGTTTCATCCCTTTATACAACTTGGACTTACTTCCCCCTCCAAGCACCAAATATTTTACAACACGACTTCTGCAACAAAATAATGATACTTATGAATCCCCTTCTCTAAAAGGTATTGGAATTTTGCCTCCTCGTCAATTGAAGATTTGTGGGTTATGTTCATTAGAGAGGAGTTATTCTAAATAGGACCCAGGCAGTGAATCAGTTGCTATTAAACTGGAGTAAATTCTACCATGCTGAGTTGTTACAGTGCAGATTTTTATACCAAAAAATAAACAGTGCTAGAAGTACTCTGTCCACTGCTGATGCAGTTATCTCTTAATCAGTGCATAGAGGCACCTGTTATATTTTCAATACGATATTCAAAGATAAAATATTTTCATTAATAACACCTTGGAATATTGTAGTCTTGAGAGCCAGAGGGGGAATGAGAATACTATGAAAGTATCCATTTCTGAAGGCACACGCGGGTAGGAGGCAACACTTCATTCCTACAGTGAACATTCCGAGTGCTTTCTTTGGAATTTATGTTTTATTTGCTGGTGAGGAAATGCCTCTTTAACTATATTTAAATTGGGGCTGCATGAATATTTTAAGTGATGGTTTCCATCAAAGGAACATTTTCCTTATGGAATGAGCAACAGAAAAATATTCCACTTGACTTTCACTGTAGGGTTGCAAAGCTATAAACCCGATCTTTTGAAACATCAGATTTCACCACCTTAGTTATTAAAATAAATAGATTGGTAATAAGTAGTCTAATTCTGGTCCTTTGTACTATGACATTAAAAAATATTAGGAAAAATTTTTAAAAAACAGTGAAGTAGAAAAAAAGGAATATTAGATGGACACACATCCTCTAGATATATAAAGGCTGAAATGAACTTAGTTATGACCATGGTAGCTAACTGCTTCTTAGAACCTTCCCCACAAGGAACCCTTAGAGCCACCATGTAAGTGAACTGTGACAATTATACCTGATCTACAAATAAGCAAACTGACATCCCCAAAAGTTAAATCCAAACATGTGTCAGGCAGGGAGATTGATCACTTACCCAGGTGTGTCTACTGAATGTGAGCTCCTAACCACACATTCGAGTTCACAGCATTCTCCCTTTCTCAGGGACAGAGACTACTCACAGATCCACATGACAGTATTTGCCACTTGCAAAATAATTGTTGCAAACATTTAATAAGCACCTCCTGTGTACAAAAACAGAGTACTGGGGTGCTGGGGTGGCTCAGTTGGTTAAGTGTCTGACTTCAGCTCGGGACATGATCTCACCATTCATGAGGTCGAGCCCCACATGGGGCTCTGTACTGACAGCCCAGAGCCTGGAGTCTGCTTTGGATTCTGTGTCTCCCTTTCTCTCTCTGCCCCTCCCCTCTGGTGCTCTGTCTCTCTCTCTCTCTCAAAAATAAACAAACATTAAAAACGTTTTCAAAAGCAGAGTACTACAACAAGTTATACAGAGACGGGCAAAACGCAGCCCCTCTGAAAAACTTAGGAAGCTTGGGAGAGAGAAATTATAGGACATAATCTTAGTTAATAGGAAGAAAATATATAATTTAACCAAGATACTACATTCTCTGAGGACTACCTTTAATTATTTTGTTTGTGTATTTTAAATGAGAACACAATAATTCTGTCACTATAATATCAATTAAATTTTTATACATCTATTTCATTGAATATAAAGTTTAATTTTAAAGGGCTCATTGAATTTATAGTTGACAAATCCTTCTTATCCCAACTTATAATTCCCGGCTCTTGTACTAAGATCTGATTTTTTTTTTCTTGTTTACAAATCAAAGGGATTAAAGCCATTACAAAAAAAGTATCTAGAATTGGCCACTGTCTCTCTTGGGCATTTCTCTGAAATTTAGCATGGCTGCTGATCAAGTCTACTAATGGATATTTTAGTGTCTAAAAGAACACTGCACCAAGAGTCAGGAGACAGGGAAAAATATTTAAAATATTAAAAGTATTACTTGACCACAAGGTTTATCAATCTCCACAAGGAAATTATAATCCCTTCCCACTTACCTGACAGGTGGCACACAATCATAGGGTTGTGAAAGTCATTTGCTAATTATAGACAAATGGGCACATACAATGAACCATCACACGGAGAACATAGCTTTTAATTCATAATCCCCTCACATCTAACATACAACCTGGAATAAAATGAGTGGTCCATAATGTTTTCTGAATCAGTGAGTACATTTCAGCATCCCTACTTCTCCAAGAAGTTCACTTCTGATTACTTGGGATTTTCTCCAGTGCTAAAGCACTCTGTCTACACCAGCCTGAATCTTAATATAATGTATTTACTCAATCACTTAAGTCCTGTTCATTGCTTGTTTGTCTGTCTCAACATGCACATCAATTTTACTGAGAACTTTTTTAAAAAAAATTTAATGTTTATTTTTGAGAGAGAGAGAGAGAGAGAGAGAGAGAAAGAGAGAGAGAATGAGTGGGGGAGGGGCAGAGAGACAGACACAGACTCCAAAGCAGGCTCCAGGCTCTGAGCTGTCAGCACAGAGCCTGACGCAGGGCTTGAACTGAACTGTGAGATCATGACCTGAGCTGAAGTCAGAGGCTTAACTGAGTCACCCAGGCATCCCTACTGATAACTCTTTGAAGACAGAAATTAGTACCATGACATTCACATCAATGGAGAGGACATAGGAAAACAGTTTGCAAATAGTAGAAGGCTCTATAAATGAGGATGATGATGATGGTGGCAAGAATATTGACCTGGCCAAGCAGCCATCCTGCCTTCAAAATCAAAGCTGAGCTCACACATTGACTGACCTCCACATTTCATTCTTTGCTACAAATTGGGTTGAATATCAAAGTCCACTTCTTTGCATGGTACAGGAAGTCCCTGCGGTCAATTCCAATATCCTGAATTTCTGGACCAACGATGGCTGTTTCCTCTGATTACTATGCTGTCCTGGTTGGGGCTTACATGTGACACAGAAAAGGTAAACTAACAATTTCCACATACACCTCAGTGGATGAAAGGAGGTCCCAGGGCTATAGTTCAAACACATCTCCTTGTTTTGGTAGATTCTGTAGTGTGAAATACTTGTAAATAATACTTTCATTTCAACCATTCGTCATCAGTCACGAACTGAGTGAGGTACAGTTGGGTGGTCTGGCAGGGATTGTACCAAAATATGTATATTGTAATTTGAATGGACCTCTTGCCTCTGATAGGTCACTAAACCTTGTAGCTCGCTATTTAAACATTCATCAGTATACAGAGGTTCGATAATGATACAGCAACCAAGCCTGTACTCCACTGCTGATTTTTTTTTTTTTAGCATAGAATTAAAGTAAGAAATCTTCAGGGTAGATATCCACTGAAGAATGTAATAATAGGGCAAAAATAGATTAATTGGAATGTTTTTAGAAGCACCGGTAGATTAAAAATCATCAATGGAATAATTTTACAAAAATAATTTGCAGTGTTTCTTTTTTCCCTATGCCACTAACTTGTAGACAAGAGTTGGCATGTGTAGTGATAGATGACCAATACTCTCTTCAAATAAAATACATTATTTGTGTTCTATTTTTAGGACTGGTATTCCTATTTATGGTATGTGATAATCATGATTTCTCTCTCACTGAAGCCTTGTTTGATTTATCCACTCCGCGCACTCCCCGCTCCGGCCCCCATCCCTATTTCCTCCAGCCCAAATTTTCCCTCTTCCTTTGCTTTCCTTCCCACATTGTTGCATGTGAGATACATAGCACTCCAGGGTTAAAATACTATACAGTGGAAATGCCCATCCCAGGAGTAATGCAGCTTCTAGGACACACAGAGATGCCCCATACTGGTACCCAGGATTTCTCCACTGGAAAACAAACCTCTTCTGTTTTCTAAAGGAAGGGAGTGGTTTTCTGGAAAACCCCATGGATAAGGCAATGCCTGAAGGCTTTTGGTGAAAAAACTAAAAGCAGAAACATTAGAAACTACCAAATCTATGTATTTGCAGTATGCTGTGGGATCCACCAAGAAATAACACCATGGTCTCCATTTCACAGCAGACCCTTTCCCACTGGCCAGGCACTGGGATTCACAGTTTGGCCAGGCAAACTGTTGATATTCCTAACACCTTAGTCATTTTATCTTATTTTTTTATGTTTATTTATTGTGGACAGTCCGAGCATGAGTGGAGGAGGGGCAGAGAGAGAGAGGGCAATACAGAATTTGAAGCAGGCTCCAGGCTCTGAGCTGTCAGCACAGAGCCCGATGCAGAGCTCAAACCCACAAACCTGATATCATGAGACCTGAGTCGAAGTCGGATGCTCAACCGACTGAGCCACCCAGGTGCCCCACACCTGAGTCATTTTAAAAACCAAATTTATAAACTTTAAAAAATATGTGAGATTTGGTCTTATTTTGGCGAAATCTTGACTGTTATCTAGTACCTATGTTGATCTGATAAAGCAATAATGACATTTCTCAGGATATGCCAATGGGTCACGTGAAAGGAACATGACTGAGGAAAAACGTGTGTTGTCTAATAGCAAAGACACAGTTGACCTGATGACATTGCCTCCCTCCCTCCAGGTCTTTGATGAAAAACTGTGATCATATGAATTTGTCTTAGTATGAGCCTTCCGAAAACAATTAAGTGTCTTTTTGTCACCATTAAGTTTCTGGTTCCATGTAAGAAAATGACTCTATAGTATAAGTTAATTATTGACTCTTTCAGATAAGAGAGCCAGAGATTAAAGGTGTTAATAAACATAACCCAGAAAAAATTGCCTGTTTGCAATACAGGTATTCACAGAGCAAATAATGCTGGCCCTTAAAATAAGATAAATGGTCTCACTGTGGGTACCATTCTCTACAATCTGACACTCTGCAAATACAATTCTGGATTGAGATTTCTCTCATTATGACTTTTTTTTTTTAATTTTTTTTTCAACGTTTTTTATTTATTTTTGGGACAGAGAGAGACAGAGCATGAACGGGGGAGGGGCAGAGAGAGAGAGGGAGACACAGAATCGGAAACAGGCCCCAGGCTCCGAGCCATCAGCCCAGAGCCTGACGCGGGGCTCGAACTCACGGACCGCGAGATCGTGACCTGGCTGAAGTCGGACGCTTAACCGACTGCGCCACCCAGGCGCCCCTCTCATTATGACTTTTAAAACTACTCTGACTTTGTCAGTCAGGTTGAGATAACCAGAAGCAAAATTCATTCCTTAAAATACCCTGTGCGTGTACATTTACAGGAGAGCATAATGCTATTTGAAGTGCTTCATATTTCACCTTATGAGAAACACTGCAAACTTCCAGCCAAACATCAGAGTCATTACCTGCATTGATACAATGTAGTTTATCTCATAAAAGTACAGAAATATTTTGCTATCTTTGTCTAGGATCATAATCTGATGGCAAAGTATCCTGAATCCAGACAGCAGAAATACAACAGCTAGAGGTAAGTGATCTAATGTAGTCAACAGATACAACATTGCCTTCCATTTACTCTTGGATTATCTAGACTACAGTAGGGTAGAGCCTTCATCAAGAAAAAAGTGCTCATGTAACTGATGAAGTCTATGGCTAGTATTTGAGCTATTATTTCCTCTACCATAGATTTCCAAGGAGACTGTATGTGCACCAAAATTTGGAAAACCCTGACTAGAATGACAAGAGCAGATGAGTTCCTAAATTTCTTTTTTACTACATTTGTGGCATTCCTAAAGATATCACCCACTCAGAATGGATGGCTTATTTTATTAAACTATTCCCTACATGACAAAAGTGGAGTCATGAATCTGATGTAGTATAGTACATCATTTTTCACTCCCAAATCACATTTTGAAAAAGGCCATTAGTGGTTTAAATACCCACACATACCGAAAGGGCATGTGCTGAGAGTCAACCACAGTATCTATAGACGCCATTCATGGAGAATTTCATAGATTCAGATTCGTGCTATTCAAAATAACAGAGGAAAGCATCTTGAAACCCAGGCGATGGGGTCATGACAATGATAGCTACGGGTAGGAGGGCAGGTTGCTGAGAAATTAACTAGTCATTGTTGGAAATTACTTTCATATAAGCTTGACAGACAGGGTCATTTTAATTTATTTATTCATTCAACAATTGCTGGGAATCAGTATTGTGCCAGAGAGAGTCCTAGGCTTTGGCATAAGGGCCCTGGTTTTAAGGATCTTGCACCCTACCAGGAAAGGCAGATCAATGAATGAACGATGAAGGTGTGGTCAAGGATGCGAGGAAGAAGCGTCTACTATGATGTGGCCGGGATGTGAACTCAGATGCTTGAATGGATGTTTGTGTGACCCCATGTCCTCTGAAGAAGCAATCAAGACAAAAGTAACTACAGGAAGGTTTTATGAGGCAAAATGTCTCTGTAGGGTGAAAAAATGGGGATGGGGCTATTTGCCTCTTCTGCCCATGTCATGTAATGGGACTCACACAACATGTAGCACTTTGTGACTGCTTTTTCACTTAGCATAATGTTTGAGGCTTTATCCATGATATAGCATGCATCACTACGTCTTTCCTTTTCATTGCCAGCTAATACTCCACTGTGTAGATGTGCCACACATCACTTATCCATTAATCCCTTGATGGTCTTTCTCTCCATGTTACCAGTGCACCTCAATATACAATCTAATGTTTGTAAAAGAAAAATCTGTTCCATCATACTTCTGTGTCTGAATTCCCATGGTCTGCCTCACTCCGGTGCAATGCTGGGGTTTGTCCTCCAAATCCATGACAGGTAGCTGTGCAGATTCACCTACACTTTGTCTTACCTCACACCTCTCAGTGACAGCCACAGGATGAGACCCAATGCCACCACTCACATACGACTTCGTAATAGCATAATATACTTCCAGTCTTCAGACCTAGCTTCCCAGTTCCATTACACCGAAGTAGACCTCCCTATTTGTTTCATAGAACTTGATGCCCCAGAATCTCTGGCAGACATATGTCTCTTGCAGGTAACACATCACCTTCTGCTTTTCTTTTATCAAAGTCTCAAATTCCTTAAAAATCCAGCTCAAGAGGGGCGCCTGGGTGGCTCAGTCGGTTGAGCGTCCAACTTCAGCTCAGGTCATGATCTTGCTGGTTTGTGGGTTCGAGCCCCGCATCAGGCTGTGGGCTGACAGCTCAGAGCCCGGAGCCTGCTTGGGATTCTGTGTCTCCCTCTCTCTCTCTCACCCCTCCCATGCTCGTGCTCTGTCTCTCAATAATAAATATTTTTTAAAAATCCAGCTCAAGAATCCCACTTCTGTGTGGCCAATTAAGATCCTACTGAACCAACAAATGTCCATGTACCAAGAATAAACTCCAAACAGTATATATCAATCAACTACCTGAAGTTAGAGGAGAAGATCTAGAAACAGGCACATACTGGAGAAGAGCTGAGCTTGTAAGAAGGGAAACACAGACAGGTTTTCCATCCTGTAGAAATTTTAGCCCAAGAGCTGAAGGCAGTTACCACCTTCAGCTAAACTTCTCATAAAATGCCCACAGTTGTTCTGGTCAGGAGAAACAATAAAATGTTGAGGTTGGAGGGTATAAGCTCAAGTTTTACTTTCGGGTTAAAGCCTCCCTTCAAAATTCTGCTTGTTTCACTCAAACACACTCATTTGCCCTTGTGTCACAGCCCAGGACTTCACGGCTCTGGCACACAGCACTTTCTGGTCTGCTGTTACACATCCCTGTCCGTGTGTCTCTGCTCTTTCTATGAGGTTGTAAAGCAGTTTAAAGAGAAAAAGACACCCCACTTCGCTGTCTTTTGCTATTAGCACATAGCCTCCTACATCCCCTAGGCTCCCAATAAATGTGCATGCATATTCATAAGGGGCTTTATCCTACTCTAGACCTGGACAATTGTTACTATTAATTTCTATTAATAGAAATTCTATTCTAGAAATTCTATTCTAGAAATTTCTAACAATTTCTATTGTTACTTAGAATTTCACTGAAGAATACACAGTTCATTTCAAAGTCCATAACGGGGGCACCTGGGTGGTTTAGTCAACTGAGTGTCTGACTCTTGATTTCGGCTCAGCTCATGATCTCAGAGTTTGTGACATTGCTTGGGATTCTCTCTCTCCCTCTCTCTCTGCCCTTTCCCCACTCATGCTCGCTCTGTAAAAATAAAAAAAATAAAATAAATAAATAATAAAAATGCCATAACAATTTCCACCACACTTTTAGGGTTGGAGGTAAGTTACAACATTTGTTAAAGCCATACTACTTTTTTTTAACAAAAAAATTAACAATCTCAGTATTTGGGACCAAAAGTCAATTTTGTTGCATGGGAAACTGTGAAGCATTATAAACATACAAGCCAGTTTCCTCTGAACTCCGAGTGGTTCCAGAAACTCTGGGAAGAGTACAGAGAGGACAAATGGCAACTTCTCCTTTAAGTTACAAGTAAACTTAGTCATCTCGATAAAATTCAGATGCTTTCAACTTCTCTGTGATCTGAGAACCAAGTTGTAGGTTTCTTAGCTATTCCTGACTTGCTGAGATCATTGACAATTGAATGGTCCTCTGTGGTCACAGAAAACCAAATGACCCCACAAAAAGAGGGCGTCCTATGCATACTGTCCCAGGCAGAACTAAGAATCATAATTTATCATTTTATTCCAAACACAAAGGCCAGGAGGGTATTTATAAAGGTCCACATTCTATAAGGATCTCTAAGTTTAGCTACTCATGCTTTGGACTGATTTATCTTTTTCCTGTAAATAGTACACACCAGTGTATATTTCTGTAGTCATTCACAATAACCCTGTCTGTACTAGGACATTTTCCCTGGGGCTTTACTTTTTCTTGTATGTTTCTTAGTGATCTAACATTTACAACACCATTGACATCTTTGAGTTGAATATTAAAAAACCCTGAGATGCTTTGTTCCTTCTCGTGTTACTTTTCATTGTGAATTATATTTTTGAGGTTTGATCTATGAAAAGACACGAGATCTCTTTTGCAATTTTATACTCTGACAAGTTATTTCCCAAATGACCTGTATATAGTTGAACCACCTTGCCAATATTTCTTTGTCAGATAGCAAATAACGACTCTCCTTATACATTATTTACATTATTAATGGAAGCCTGTTGATATTGTTGATTATATCTTAGGGACATTTTAGTACATTGACAATTTTTTAACGAAAAAGGAAAGAAGAAACCCACTGGCCATAATTAAAAACAACAAAAGTGTGCCTTTCAATAAAAAGCTGAAAGCATAGTATTTTCTGAGTTGTCATTCACATTCTTATATGGCTTCCATATTGTGATGAGTCTCAGAAGGGAGTAAATACTCATATAATACCATCTTTTTATTTTAGGGATGGCCACTCCTTTAGGCTCACGGACTTTCTTGGGCTTTGATTATCTGTGCCATAAATGAGGATCTCCGCCTTGTTTTAGAGCATTTGTTCACCGTCAGACTCCTGTCCTTCCACAGAAGATCCAGGGTCCAATTCAGCGGATCGGTACCAAGTGGCGGCTCCGTTGCATTTGTGCCTGGGGTCCTGTCTGCTTTCTCCTTACACTGCAATGTGGACTCCAGTCTCCAGGTCTGCAATGGACTGAATGTGCATCCCCTAAATCATATAGTGAAGACTAATTCTCAATAGAATGGTATTTATTAGGAGGTGGGACCTGTAGAATGTGATCAAGTTATGAGAGTGGAGCCCCCACTAATGGGATTAGGGACCTAATAAAAGAGACCCTAGAGGACTCCCTCATCCCTTCTGCCATTTGAGGACACACTGACAAGACAGTCTCCTGTGAACCAAAAGTGGGTCCTCACCAGATACTGAATATACCATGCCTTGATCTTGGGACTTCCAGCTCCAGAACTAAGATCATTTTTTTTGTAAACCATCCAATCTATGGTATTCTGAGAGAACTGCTTGAACAAAGACGAAATCTGACACCATTCCCAATATTCTTCCACACCTGGCTATGGCCAGACACCAAGTCATGCCTGTAAGCTCTGAAGATCCTTCCTGCCATTCTCACTCAGCCAGAACGGATTTGTGGGTGTCAACACCAGTTTGCTCACTTGGATTGTGTATATTCCTTAATTACTCCAATTTGCTGATTGCAAGAAACTAACCTTGACCGCATTGCTTCCTAATGTAACACACACACACACACACACACACACACACACACACACATGCCATCTTGAGGAAATAGCAGCAGTACCCTCTTGTTTTCTCTCCAGACGTATGCCAGACCTCCCATGAACATTTCCAGATGTAGCACCTTCCATCCACAGCCACGGGCCCCGACTTGTATTCTTGACTTACTCGTTCTGCCTCTGGCAGGAGGAAACTCTTTCAAGCAGCACATACTTCATAGAACAATGTTGGTCACTGGCCCACACTTAATCATAAGTCCCTGATGATAATAAAACTTTTCATCATTGAAGACTCACGTGCCTGTTGTGTACTACATGTTTTCCATGCATTACCTTACTTATTTGTAACATCCATAATGTGGGTATTTCCATCTCGTTTCCTCTCCCTTTACAGCTGACTGTAGGGAGTTTTACAACACAAATGGCCTTCCCAAGCAACATAGCTAAAGAATAGAGTTGGTATTTTTTTTAAGATTTGTAAGTAGCTTCTACACCAAATGTGGGGCTTGAACTTAGAACCCTGAGATCAATAGGTGAACGCTTTACTGATGGACTGAGCCAGCCAGATGCCCCTGGATTTGGTATCTGACATGTGTATTCTACAATAGTTTTCCACCTGCCTTTCCAGAGAAGTGTCCCTCAAGCCATGAGCCTCCAATACTTGGATCAACAAACTAAGCTATTTTTGCCAACAAGGATATTTACGTTATTTCTGGGAAAAAGAACTGTATGCCCCTTGTGGGCACAGCTTTTTGCCACCCAGTGTATATATCTAAATATTTCAGAAACGATCCCACATGGATTATGAAAATTTTGAGTTCACTCTCTTCATTTCTATTTAAAATACTCTATTTCTACCGGTCATTTTTTTTAACTTACCACTGCAAACTTTGGGGTATGTATTTTAATAAAATATTATAGATCAACTCACTCAAGCTTCAGATAGGGTGTCATTTCCAGAAAATGAGATTTCCCCCATCTTCACTAACCCAAATAGAACTTCCTTTTGAATTCTACCAATCCTTCCTTAATTTACCATCTTTAGTTAATAACTTCACTGTTTTAGAAGAGTGGATAATTTTTATTTTTTGCAGTGAGGTCATTCTGATAAAACTTTCAATTATACTAGGTCAACGTAAACTATCACCTCTTCAAAGTAATTCTATAGAAATGTACACTGTGTTCATGTTTTTAACTATTCCTTAAAAGTTATATGCCTTGGGGCACCTGGGTGGCTCAGTTGGTTAAGCGTCCGACTTCGGCTCAGGTCACGATCTCAAGGTTTGTGGGTTTGAGCCCCCACATCCAGCTGTCTGCTGTCAGCGCAGAACCCACTTCAGATCCTCTGTCTCCCTCTCTCTGCCCCTCCCCTGCTCACGTGCTTCCAAAGAATAAATAAAAATTAAAATAACTTATGTGTCTTAAGAAGTCAGACATAGATAATGCTTTTTATTAACTTCACTTAAATTTATCTAAAAAATGCACTTCTCTATAAACGGTCTCTTTGAAGACGGAAAAATACAGAGGTACTATCCTGAATAGGATTTGGGAATCAAATTGCATTGACAATGCTAAACATGCCCCTTTGAAATGATGTTTCTTGAAGTTGAGAATTTCAAAACTATCTCAAATTTTAGGGCGGAGAGAGGTTTTTGGGAAAACTGGGAGGAAAAACAGTGAAAATATTTTAAGACATTTTTTAAATATTACTTGATGTTTTTACCTTGTACTAGGAGAGTAAACATTTTCAATCTTACTATTCAAGAGTTTTGAGATGATATATCTTGCAAATACGCATCTCTTTATACACCAATGACACAACGTAGTTGTTAAATAGCATTAAAGGAAGGGTACAATGAAACACGCAGCCAAAAAAAAAATGGCTTGTACAGATTTTTGTGGCTCAAGTTCTGAGACAGGCATTGCCCGCGAGGAGTTTTACTAAGAAATGGAAGTATTCTAGGGCACCTGGGTAGCTCAGTCAGTTAAGTGTCCAGATTCGGCTCAGGTCATGATCTCCCAGTTCATGAGTTTGAGCCCCGTGTTGGGCTCTGTGCTGACAGCTCAGAGCCTGGAGCCTGCTTTGGACTCTGTGTCTCCCTCTCTCTCCTCCCCTTCCCTGTTTGCACTCTGTCTCTCTCTCTCAAAAATAAACACTAAAAAAAAATTTTTTTTTAATGGAAGTGTTCTGCTTCTCTGAATTGTACCACGTCTGCCCCTTCTGCTGAGTATCGTTGCTTTATTGCATAACATCCAAGGCAGATGGTGGAGAAGGTGTGATATCCTGGGAAGAACATGCAGGTTAAGGTCACAATACTGGGTCTTCTCCTCCATATCCATGTAAGTGACACAGACCAGCTCTCTGGAAACTTGGAATTATTTCCTCTCTTGTAAAGCGTATGGGAATAATACATGTATACCGGCCTCAGAGATTTGCACAACAGAAGTTGTGTGGAAAAAGAAATGTGTAAACCGTACTCTATTTTACGTAGCCCAGACCCTGCATGAATACTGGAATGAGCAGGAAGAAACAGTGAGTCCCAGAGAATAAAAATATTTAGAGGGAGGGTAAGCTTATGACCGAAACACTACGTTTCTTGAACAAGAACAAAGTTCAGGTCCAACTTCACTCTTTGAGGAATTAAGTCAGAGTCACACAATTTTCCCAGAAACCATTCCATATGTCTCCATGGTGCTGCCGTGGGTGAAGTGACATGAAAGCAGCTAACCACCCAGCGCGTTCAGGGTGCAGCTGCGGTAACTGGCTGTTCACCTCCTGGCATTATGGGAGACGCTCACATGGGACCCTGCCAGGACCCAAAAGGAGACATCGTAACTAACACCATATGAAGGATCTATTCAGAGAGCAAAAATAGACTTGTTGTACAGTGTGTATATAAATGAGTCTATACGCACGTCTCAGATTATGTCCAGGATTCCTGAGGACTCAGGAGGACGTGGTTAGCATTATGGAGCAAAAAGCTGCGTTGTAAGAAACCAGGAGTTGTAGGCTGTTCTCCTTAATATAACATGGAGGTGGTGATGAGGCAGGGATGGTACCCTAGGGCTAGGGTTCTGTCACAAATGCGTGCCTTGAGATGTTTTGTCAGAAAGTAAGTCTGGAGCATCTGGGTAGCTTAGTCAGTTAAGTGTCCGACTTCGGCTCAGGTCATAACCTCAGGGTTTGTGAGTTCGAGCCCCGCATCGGGCTCCGTGCTGACAGCTCAGAGCCTAGAGCCTGCTTCAGATTCTGTGTCTCCCCCTCTCTCTGCCCCTTCCCCTGCTCATGTGCTCGCTCTCTCTCTCTCTCTCTCTCAAAAATAAATAAACATCAGAAAAGAAAAAACACAAAGTAATTTTGCTTTCAAAAGGGCACGACAGAACGTAAAACTCAGTTCCTATCAACCACATGTTTATAAATAAACTATCAACGACAAACTTACCAAAATATTAAAATTCATTGCAATCTACTTTCTGCCTGGCTGGAATACCTTCTAACGTGAGGAATTATCTTCCTTATCCGAAAACAGATATTTTTTGGTTGTTGTCCCAACGTGTTTCCCATTTGGAAAGTCCAATAACAGAACGTCATTCTTTATCTATTATTTCATGACAAAGTATCCCAAAATGTAGCAGCTTAAATCAACTCACACGTGTTGTCTCCCCGTTTCTGTGGTCTGGAGTCTTGGCACAGTCTAGCTAGGTCTTCTGACCATAATCATCTGAAGGCTCGAGCGGGGACAGACATGCTTCCCAGTGAAAGTGGTCACTGGCAGGATTCACTTCTTCACACTTTGTTGGACGGAGGGCCTCAGTTCCTTTGTGAGTAGTGGCTAGAGGTTTCCCCTGATGCCTTCTTTCATGGACTTCCCAAACACGTCAACCTGGATTATCAAAGTTCTCAAGTCAAGAAGGCCATAGAGGTAGTGTACTACCAACAGGGATCACATACTTTTATGACCTAATCCCAGAACTGACATCTCATTACTTTGCAGTATTTTTTGCATTAGAAACAAGCCACTGGGGGGGGTGCCTGGGTGGCTCAGTCAGTTAAGCATCCGACTTCGGCTCGGGTCATGATCTCACGGTTCGTGGGTTTGAGCCCCACGTCGGGCTCTGTGCTGACAGCTCAGAGCCTGGAGCCTGCTTCGGATTCTGTGTCTCCTTCTCTCTCTGCCCTCCCTCTACTCACACTCTCTCTCTCTCTCTCAAAAATAAACACTAAAAAAAAAAAACAACAACACTAGTCATTAGGTCCCCTGCACACACACAAAAGGAAGGAGTCACACAAAGCCACAAATAGGAGGTGAGGATCCTTGGGAGCGATTTACAAACAGCACCACCTCCTAGACTTCACAAGACTGATTTACAAACAGCCTCACAAGACTGACTGGGGCGTTCCAGGAAACAATCAATGCAGAATGCTTAGCACAATACTGGATAGATAGTCAATCAATTATCACTGTAATGCTGGCCCCATATCCTTTGCCTTTATTTTATTTTTTGAAACAGTTCTGTCTCAGTATTTCAGGCTATGTTGTAAGCAAAGTTATAAAGAAAATTTATTGAGGAATTATTTCCAATGCTTGATTTGCCCTCCCAAATGATAGAATACTCACCATGACCATCAGATTTGCATATACCTATCTATAAAGTTTTGGCCTTAATAGGATAATAGAAATGAAGTAAAAAAAAAGTTTTTTTTCTGTCTGTTTAGTTCACAAGAATGATGAATACACATTAAATGTGTCTACTTAGAGATAAATGCCAATGATGGAAGATTGACAAGGATAGCTATCATATAGCTGTTTCCTGCAGGTATTTAACTGGAGTCATTATTAGGTTTTTAATAAAAGACATTGTGATTATTTAAAAAAACGGTCACAGTAGAGAACATTGAAAATGTTTAATGAGGCAAACAAAAGTCTACAACATAAAGAAAAACACTGTTTACATTTTTAACAGCTTTATTGAGCTATAATTCACATACCATACAATTCACCCACATAGTGTACCTTTGCCAGTTTTTAGTGTATTCACAGAGTTAGCCATAATCATCGTGATCAATTTTAGACAATTTACGTTTTAACACACAATGCGTAGACTTCGTATCAATGCATCATCATACAGTTTTCTAACCTGAATTTGTACTTAATATGTTGTAAACATTTCCCACATCCATAAATATTCTTCAGGTTCATGCTTTATAACAGGTACACAGTCACTGAAGAAAAAAAAATTCTTTTTCTTCTCTTGATGGTTTGCTTTCTGCCAGGCACTTTGTTCAGTGATGGATTATGTCCTTTAGCATTCCTGATAACTTTATGAAATGCTTGCTATTATTTACAGAGAACAGAGGGTCAGAGAGAGGGTTAAGGTTCCTGGTCACAGTAGTCGATACAGGAACAAAGTGAGTGGTATTCTCACTCAAGTAGTCTAACTCCACTTCCTCAACATGGAATGCTATCCTTTGGTTGGCCAAGCCCTTGCTGTTGAAAATTTCACTGGTTTCCAATTTTGAGACATTGGAACTATTATTTGTCTAATTGTGCATAAAAACGGATCCAAATTTTGGCAACTTAAAATAAGCAATAATGGAGCTTATACATTCTGTGGGCTAGAAATCTAGAAGCAGCTTAACTAGGTCCCCTGGCTTCGGAATTCTTACAAGGTTACAATTAAACGTCAGTTGGGGCTGGGGTCTTATCTGAAGATTTGACAGTGGAAGTACCCACGTCCAAGCAGGCATTAGGTCCTCACTGGCTGTTGGCCAGAGATGGCATTTCTTTGCAGGTGATCTTCTCCACAGGACAGCTCCAAAGATCGCAGAGGGCTTCCTCAGAGCAAGCAAAGGAGAGATGAAGCCCACGATGGAATTCTCATCTCAGAAGGGACATCCCATTATTTTACTGTATTCTATTTATTAGACAAAGTTGCTTGATTCAGCCAACCGTGAAGGGAGGGGACAACATGGAGGTCTGCATATCGTGAGGCACGGATCATTTGAGACTATCTTAGATGCTGCCTACCACACAGCTAAAGCAGATTGGTAAATAAACAGCTATGTGCACTTGTGATTGTTTAAAAATGAAAGCAGCCGGGGCGCCTGGGTGGCTCAGTCGGTTAAGCGTCCGACTTCAGCTCAGGTCATGATCTCACAGTCTGTGAGTTTGAGCCCCACATCAGGCTCTGTGCTGACAGCTCAGAGCCTGGAGCCTGTTTCGGATTCTGTGTCTCCCTCTCTCTGTGACCCTCCCCCGTTCATGCTCTGTCTCTCTCTGTCTCAAAAATAAATAAACGTTAAAAAAAATTAAAAAAAAAATAAAAATGAAAGCAGCCATATAGTACATGTGTATGACAAATACATATTGACAAAATGACTTAGAGGGCATATAGGTTGCCCATGAATATCCATTTAAGGCTCCTTGTTAAGATCACCCATATCAGAGCTAATTCTGGGATGCTAGCTGATCGTGCATAGGCAGGAGAACATCCTCTCTCCTATCACACAGTGGTGTTTGGTGTGATTGCTGAAATGCTTTAGCCATTTTGGCACCATAAGGGGGAGCTGCCTGAATATGAAGCCAACCCCCACAGACAGCCAAAGCCAAAGATATCACAACAAAAATGGAACAGGGGCTTCTGGTTAAGCCAGCCCTGAAAACTGCCCTCCACCTAAATGCAAGTTATAAACACCAATACATATTATTCTTTTGAAAGCACGTGTGAATAATTTCTAAATTTATTTTGCCATCCACGATAGGCTATTCAAAGAATGATGTCCAAAGAAGTGGTATGCCACAATTCACACATCTTAAATGTCGGGTGTGCCGAGACAGTTTAAAGGTAGGAGAGGGGCGCCTGGGTGGCTCAGTCAGTTAAGCACCCGACTTTGGGTCAGGTCATGATCGCACAGTCTGAGAGTTCGAGCACTGCATGGGGCTCCGTGCTGACAGCTCAGAGCCAGGACCCTGCTTTGGATTCTGTGTCTCCCTCTCTCTCTCTGCCCTTCCCCCACTCATGCTGTGTCTCTCTCTGTCTCAAAAATAAATAAACATTAAAAAAATTTAAAGGTAGGAGAACATGAGAACTGTACCCTGGTCTCAGAAGCTGGTTAGCGTTAATATGTAGTTTTGAAATACTAGTTCAGCCCCAACCAATTATTTCCTGGGACTCAGACTCTGTGCCCCTCAAGGCTTAGGGCTGCTAAAAGGAAAAATTCAGGGTGTTGGAGAAAATTAGCTACTCCCTGAAGTTCTCAGTAAGGGTTATAAGCCAGAGAGAAGGGAGAAGTTTATCCATTATGCCTTTGAAATAGAATTTAAAATATCCTGAAAAAGCCAATGTTCTATCTACTCCCAAGCTACAATGAATGTGAGAATCATCCTTATCTTCATTCTTCCTCATGCATTCTTCAGCCACGGTCAAAACATACCCAGAATCTGACCAGTTCTCACCCCCTTCTCCACCCAAACCTGGTCCTAGCCTCCAACGTATCTTCTGTAGGTTTACTGCAGTCAACTCCCTAACATGCATCCCTATATGGACCTGTCACCCTACAGTCCTATTTTCCTTTTTAAAAATTTTAAAAATATTTTTGAGACTGTCACCCTACAGTCTATTTTCCTTTCTAAAAATTTTTTTAATGTTGATTTTTTTTGAGAGAGAGGGGGACAGAGTGTGCACAGGGGAGGGGCAGAGAAAGAGAGACAGGGAAACAGAATCTGAAGCCGGCTCCAGGCTCTGAGCTGTCCACACAGAGCCCGATGCGGGGCTCAAACTCACACACAACAAGATCATGACTAGAGCCAAAGTCGGACGCTTAACCAGCTGAGCCACCCAGGGGCCCCAGTGCCATCTACTTTCAACTGAGCAACCAAGTTAATTCTTTTAAAATGTAGATCGTGGGGCACCTGGGGGGCTTGGTCAGTTAAGCATCCGACTCTTGATTTTGGCCCATGTCAGACTCCATTCTAAGCAGAGAGCCTGCCTGGGATTCTCTCTCTGCCCCTCTCCTGGCTCTTTCTCTCTAAAATATATATATAAAAATATATAATTTTTATATATTATATATATATAAAATATATAATTTTTATATATTTTATATATATATAAAATTTTATATATAAAATATATATTATATATATAAATATATATATTATATATATATTATATATAAATTTTATATATATTTATATATTATATATATATATTTTTATATATATATAAATAAATAAAATAAAATGTAGATACAGATTGTCACTTCTCAAGTTCCTTGGTTTCCCATTGCACTCAAAGTAAATTTAAATTTCTTATAATGGCCTAGAAAGCCCTACTTCTCATGGGATCCTGACACATTTGTGTTCTAATCTCTAGCTGCTCATTTTGTGCATTCTGTTTCAGCCACTATATCCCCCATGCTGTTCTGTCAACACATTAACTATATGCTCCCACCATGTATTTGTGCTTGGAGTCTTTGTGTCTACTAGGCCATTTTCCAAATATCTGCAGAATTCCCCCATGAGATGTGCCTGATAAATTGTACCCTCCCAGGTTTGTTTAAAGAGTTATTTGGGACAAATGTCTTATAGTGACACCCATAAATCTTTATAATTATGGGTAAATGCTAACATTGTATGGTGCTGAAGGTTCCTCCTGAAGACTGGAACAGATAGTATTTTTTATTTATTTATTTTGAGAGAGAGAGAGAGAGAGAGAGAGAGAGAGAGAAAGAGAGAGAGCATGAGAGGGGGAGGGACAGAGAGAATCCCAAACTGGCTCCATGCTGTCAGTACAGAGATTGATCTTATAAGCAAGATCATGACCTGAGCCAAAATCAAGAGCCCAACGCTCAACCAACTGAGCCATCCTCTTGCCCCAGGAACAGCTACCATTAATCTATATTCATTTATGGTTGCACAATATTTTACAATATTCTCATTTGAATTATGAAGAAATATTTCAGGCACACAAATTATATATAGATTAATTTTGGATCAAAGCCCTACCAGTACCATCAAGTGAGTTGGCAAGTTTTCGTTCCTGTCATATTTTTGAAAGAGTTCACAAAAGGTAAGAGTATTCTCTTTACTGAAATTTCACTGAGATTCAACCAGTAAAACTATCTGGGCATGGTACTTTTTTTGAAGGGATAGAGCATGTTGTTGACTGCTAATTCAATACAATGCATTCCTGGTCCCTGTT
Organism: Panthera uncia; assembly: GCF_023721935.1. Lineage (NCBI taxonomy): Eukaryota > Metazoa > Chordata > Mammalia > Carnivora > Felidae > Panthera > Panthera uncia. The sequence goes on from NC_064817.1 coordinate 3,475,630, forward strand.
ATCAAGGTAATCAAGCACTTTTATTTCTAAAACATCACAGTAAGAAAGAAAGAGATTAACTAGAGTTGAAAGAAGTCATATTCTACACGTCATGGAACAATATCACATTTTCAAAGTGTAGGATGTGCTTCAGTTAACGCTGGGGCACATATATTAGAGTTCCAAAGTCGCTGCTAACAGTTTAACCTTGGGGATAGATTTTGAATAGCCTTTATCTCACTTATCTGGATGAGAGTTTCTTCAGGCAAAAAATGGGTATCGGACAAAACCACACTTCCTGGTTTAGGCCTGTTCTCCAACACTATTTTAAAGAGAATCCTTTTACATTCTTGAAAGCATCCTTATTCGTATGATTTGCTATATGGGTACCTTAGAACTGCATACTTTCTGGGGTCTTTTCCTATGCACATATGGGAAAGTACTTTTCCTTCTGACTCCATGTTTCCAATCAGAAATGTCACATTCTGCAAATCATTAATGATTAACAAATACCATTGATTCCTTGCTTAAAAAGTCCCAGGCAGTAGGTTGCAAAGTGATTGAAATTTTGTGCATAAAATCTCTATAATGAATTAGCTGAGACACGATTTTATAATTTTGTAATTTAATCTTTGCACAAAAATCTCATTAAGTAAATAGGACACTTATTTCTTGTGCACCATTTTATAGAAGATGAAAGGTGAAAAATATTAGATAGACTATCTGGCATTAGATGACAAAAGTGATAATGTCCTCCTGATTCTAAAAACACTCGACTTGTTCCTAAATCAAACAGACCATGAGGAAAATGACTGTGTTTGGAAAACCATGTTGCATTTCCTTAAATGTAAAGAATATAGTACCAAATTATCACTTTTGAACATTTTCCTGAAACCTAAGTAAAAAAAAATGTCTTCTAATCTATGTGAATTTAATAGACATCATCATACAGCTTACCAAGGTTTTCTACCTAATTTTCTATTTCCATGCATGCTCTCTCATTCCTCGGCTTTTCTTTAATGAAGCTAGAGAAAAACAACTCATTTAATGGGCATATCATTAAAATAGGCATCTGTTGTTCTTGGATGTCAGCGGTGGCCATCCTGGGGTCAGGAAGTCATAGGTAACAAGGACACAGAAGATTAGTTTGCCTTTGAAATTCAGCATGGTCTATGACACAGTGATAGCTACCTTTGTTGTGATAATATATTGTGTGGGTCATCACCAAAGTGGAGGCATTTTGTTATATTAAAATCACAGGGATCCCATTCCCTGGCCCCTATCAGGAAGACTCAAGTTTATAAAAGAGAGAAGAGAAATTGATGCTAAGTGTAGAAGTTGGTGCTTTGTTAGCCTGTGCTGGAGACACTACTTTTTGCTCTAATGAAAACTTGTATTTTCTCTATTGTCCTGTGCCTCAAACACTATTGGTACACCATCATGAGGATGGTCATGTTGCTCTTAGATCACACTGTATGACAGAACTGTTCTCCTGTGGGGGGGTGCCTGGGTGGCTCAGTCAGTTGAACGTCTGACTTTGGTTCAGGTCATGATCTCATGGTTTGTGAGTTCAAGCCCCACATCAGCCTCGCGGCTGTCAGCCTGTCAGTGTACCAGCCACTTGGATCTTCAGTCCCTCTCTCTCTCTGCCCTTCCCCCACTTGCACTCCCCTGAAAATAAATGAATATTTTTAAAAATTAAAAAAAAAAGAACTCCTTTCCTGGGAAACAACCCGCAGAATGCACTGGATATTGGCTATATAAATACACCATGTTCCATGAGATTCAGAAAGTGGATTATTGTGTCCCATTCTGTCCTTTTCTGGATAGTTCAAACAACAGCTCATTACATAATCAGCTGTTACTATAATGTGGTGTCTTCAAGTGAGGTCTCTCCTACTTGCCATTTTTAAAAGGGCCCCTAACAGACAAAGGCAACGATGCCCGCTTGCCACAAAGCACTGTCCTTATGTATAATTCAGGCAGAGACTAACATACAACTTGCCTCATTTGTAGTCACATTCAGATGAACTAGGCTTGGTGAGTGGGGATATTGGTCCCTCCTCAATCCCAATGGTATTTTAAGGCCCAAGTTCCAAATAAGTGATCCAGGTTTATATCTGAACAACTGCATTTCATTGCAAAGTTTACAGGAATGGATGGCATTGTCCCCAGCCCTAGAGTCTTCTGGAATGAAGCTGCTTAGCATTTGGTGATCCCAATGGCTTATTTCTTAAACTGTTCAGAGTATCACAGTCGTACTTTGTTGCTAAGATGTATGTTCTGGCAAGTATATCAAGGATCGGCAGGATCGCAGACACCTGCTATTGCTAAATGATTTTATTTGAAAGGAAGTCTTATGGTGCTGAGACAAAGTATGAATGAATTCAAACTCAAAGGGCAGGCATTGTGAAGAAAAACAGTTATTTCCTGAGGAACTGAGCCTTAGTGTTAAAATTGATACTATCTGGTCAAATACAGGACATGGATTTTGAAGGAACTTGGCCATGAGGGCACGTCCCCATTCTCTCTCTTTTCAAGAGGCTCCTTTAGAAATAACTTCAGCTTGGGAATCAATCAGACTGATTCCTGCTCCCTCCAAAACATGAATGTTTCCGTATCTAAATATCTCTCTGTTTTCTAGAGATCAAGTCAAATGCCACTTCCTTTACAAAGATGCCCCTCATTTTCCTATCTGCAGACACCTTTTTCCTTGAAAATCTAGTAGTTTACTATTTATCGTAAATCAGTGCTTCATACTTTCACTTGAGTTGTACTTGTGTGTTTGCTTTTGCACATGAATTATACCGTCCTGTTCCAGTTTTTATTCCAAAGCTCCTAGAATAGAGTCCTGCATGGAATACAGGCAAAGACAAATAGCTACTTAATGAATTAATAATTTGCCTCAATGGATCCTCAAATATAAATTTGGATCAGCCAGTAATTATCACTAAGTTTCTCAAACATTATCAGGCCATATAAATAATTGAAAATGTCTACATGACAAAGAGTTTCTGCTACCATTATGTAAGATCTCTCCCTCCCTTGATGAAATTTGACACTTCAAACGAACTCTGCAGAAATTCAAACACTGGCAAATCCATGCATTTCTATTTCTACCCCAAACTCAAATTTAGCTGCAGCAATAAAGACACTGCTTGGTGCACAATGTCATTCATTGTATTAATTCATTCAGAAGGCTTGCCACTCTGTTATATTTTGCAAAAACGCTCATGAAATAGAGGCTGCTTCCATGCCGAAGACATTAATCCAAGCAGAAGTATGAGACAACTAATTATCCTTAAGACTGAAAGCATAAGCAAACAGTTAATGAATTTGCTAATTGTTTTTCTATTCTTTGGACCTTTATATGGTCTTTAGTTGTTACAGATACTGTAATTAAAGGGAAACAAAAGACAGCTAAGTTTCAATATTTCTTTTACCTTTTCCTGTTTTCTTAGGCTTTTTTCTACAAGTCAACAGAGTGTAGGAAAAAGAAAAAGAAAAAAGAAAAGCAAGACCACTGGAACATGAGTTCCTTTGGAGAAATAAGGATTTGTGCTTCTTCAAGGTGATGCATAGTAGGTCATTATGTATTCATCTATTCATCAAATGTTTATGGAAAACCAGGCACCCAGATAATGATCATGACTCATTCCTTGAAGGGGTCCTGAGGGGTCTACAGGCCAGTAGGCTGCAGAGAGAGGTGATCCAGTAGCTACAATAAAATGGATGATGGTTGGGGCGCCTGGGTGGCTCAGTCGGTTGGGCGTCCGACTTTGGCTCAGGTCACGATCTCGCGGTCCGTGAGTTCCAGCCTCGTGTCGGGCTCTGGGCTGATGGCTCAGAGCCTGGAGCCTGCTTCCGATTCTGTGTCTCCCTCTCTCTCTGCCCCTCCCCCATTCATGCTCTGTCTCTCTCTGTCTCAAAAATAAATAAAACGTTAAAAAAATTTTTTTCAAAAAAAAATGGATGATGGTACAACGGGTAAGTGCAGGAAGCTTCCTGGCAATGCACACAGAGACAGGGCCTGCACTAATTACAGGCAATGAAGCGATATCTAAGGCATGACTGCAGGATGAACAGGACTATTAGGAAGAAGAAGAAGAAGAAGGGGAACAGGAGGTCTCGTGTTGGCTGATGCACACCTGTCCGGGGAAACATCATGCATGAACTCTTGAGAAGGAGGGTAATATGGCACATTGGTAACCAGAACTCACTCTATCTGCAAATATGGTGTTCAGGAAAGGAGAAGGAGGAGGCAGAATGGGGATATCAGTATCACACCAGTACAGGGATGGATGGATGCAGAAGGAGCTGAGAACATGCCACCCCAAAATGAACTGTGTTGGGACGTTGGCTATGAACTGTAGACACTTGAAACACAGCAGATGCCGGGAGAGGCTTTCTCTGAATTTTCCTCTTCTGCCTCAAGACAGATTCTCCAAAAGGAACTTGACCACCATCATTGCCCTCCCTGGGGAGGACTGAGTCTTGTCACAGGAGATGAGACTAGAGGTTGATTCCACACCCAGACTCTGTCACAAACGGTCACACCTCCATCTGTTCTTCTAAGGACTCAGTCATCTTTCCTAAAATCACTTACTCTCCCCTAAAGACCCACATGTTTTCCCCTCCCCTTATTAAGATGATGTATAAGCTCTCAAATCTCACTGCCTTTTTAGGGGATTCACCTTTTCCCCTAAGATGTCCCAGGGAACAGAGTATTAAACATTAATACATATGCATACCATTTCTCCTGTTAATCTGCCTGTTAGATTTTTTTTCCCCAAAGACCCAGCTATGGAACCTACAAGGATAGAGGAAAAGTCTTTCCTCTCTTCCAACACCAACAGACATGCCTGAGAGCATCAACTTATGCTCGTGACAAAGCATATGGAAACAGATCTGTTCAGAGGCAACCATGCAAAGCTAAAGTCATCACCACATGGGATCTTTTCAAGGGAGGTAACATGACCTTGGGCTCAAAGACTTCCTAGGAGATTATAACACTGACTCGGGCTGAGTGTGGCCTCTGACTGGGGGCTTTCTTATCTATCAGCTTGAACGTAAGGTGGAAACAACTGGGGCAGAACAGCAGTGAACACTCCTGATGTGTCCCCTAAGACTGCACAGCAAAGTCATTGCCCAAGCCAGCATCTCTTGGCAGATTCAGGCTTCAGGCTTTCCTGAGGCTTGTTCTTGTAAGAGGAAAGCCAGAAAGGGCCAGCTATGACAGCTAACAATTAGATAAGGGCTTCTGATGTGTCAGGAATTTTTTGCTTGAGTCAGGCTAGGACAGGTAATAATGCAATAACAAGCAGGTCCTCACATCTCAGAGTCTTTACATATATAAATATATATTTATATAAATTATACATGTATATGTATATATTTTTGTATATATATTAATATATTTACATATTATTTATATTTGTATTTATATATTATTTATTATTTATATTTGAATATTTATATTAATATTTCTATATATTTCTATGTTATATATATATGATATGCATATATGGGCTCTTTCACATGTATATAAGGGTTCTTCTTAAAAAAATTTTTTTTAGGGGCACCTGGGTGGCTGAACCGGTTAAGCATGTGACTTCAGCTCAGGTCAGGAACTAGTGGTTTGTGAGTTCGAGCCCCATGACTAGTTGGTTTGTGAGTTCGAGCCCCATTTGTGCTGACAGCTCAGAGCCTGGGACCTGCTTCAGATTCTGTGTCTCCCTCTCTTTCTGCCCCTCCCCAGCTTGCACTCTCTCTCAAAAAATAAGCAAACATGGAACAATTTTAAAAATTAAAATTTATATATATATATATATATATATATAGAGAGAGAGAGAGAGAGAGAGAGAGAGACAGAATGCAAGTGGGTTAGCCACCCAGGCGCCCCTAAAATTTTTTTAATGCTTAGTTTTGAGAAATAGAGAGTGTCAGTGAGTGGGGGAGGGGCAGAGAGAGAGAGAGGAGGGTACAGAGGATCTGAAGCCAGCTCTGTGCTATCAGCAGAGAGTCCAATGCAGGGCTTGAACTCACAAACTGTAAGATGATGACCTGAGCTAAAGTCGGACACTTAACTGAGCCACCCAGGCATCCCTATAAGGGTTTTTTCCTGCTCTGGAAGTGCACTACAGATCAAGGAGCTCTACAGTAGTGACTCAACACCGCCATCATATGGGGAAACTGTCAACAATACGTGGCTGCTGGGGTCAACATAGCAGGAGAGAGATTGCAGAAAGTCACTTCTGCCCTCAAGTGCCTCTCTCTAGTGATAACACAGGCCACTGTCTCCTACAGGTCATTAGACAGAAGGAGTTCCATGACCATTCCCAAATAAGAGGGAGGTTGAGAAATGTGGAGAACCGGTAGGTGCCACCCTGCTCCATGCACTGCAAAAATTTCAATTCATGTCAATGCTTACGGGGTGGGACCCACTAATCTTCCTAGTTAATAGATGATGACAGAGAAATTGAGAAACTTACCTAAGGTAATAGGACAATTAAAAGGCAGAAGGGTGATAACACATTCATGTTAAGATATTTGGAAGTTTTGTTGAAGGCATGGGTGAGCCATTAAGAAGGTTTAATTAAGCAAAGAGGTACCATCATTGTATTTATGACTTAAAGCTTTCCTTTGGCTATGGTTAGGAAAATGGATTCAGAAGGACAGGTGTCAGGTCAATTAGAAGACTGTGGTTAAAATCTAGGAAAGGAGACAATGAGAGACCAAAGAAAAGGTACCATATTAATCAGGAATATATTCAAGTGGCAGAAAACCTCCTTCAGACTGGTTAAATAAAGGCAATTTATTTAGCATCCAGATATGGGATTAGCTTCTGAGAAAGCACCAAATAAAGTCATAAAACATCCAATACCTCTTTTTCTCTCTACACTGCTGTTTGTACATTAGCCAGGTAGAAATATCACTCACCATTTCTAGCCATACATACTTACAGCATGTTATCAAGGACAAGAAAGAGAGAGAAGGCCCCAGAAAATATTTCCAATGGTCCTATGGACTACGATCTGACCATATCCCATTTCTAATTCAGTCAGTTTTGAGCATGAAGGTGGTACTCCCCAACTTGAGCAAATGAGGATCCATTCCTGGGATAGGTTGTAAGGGCTACTTTTACCCAACCTCATTGGTTGAAAGTGGAAGATAGATCGGTCTCCCAATTGCTCTGTCCATTAGCTGAAGTTCATGGCTCTCCCATTTTCCCATTGTGCACCTTGCTTAATACAGGATGTCAGATATAACCTTCAATGAGCTGTTGATGTTTAAAAAATTTTTTTTAATGTTTATTCATTTTTGGGAGATGTAGAGAAATAGAGCATGTGCGAGAGAGGGGCAGAGAGAGTGTGGGAGACACAGAATCTGAAGCAGGCTCCAGGCTCTGTCAGTGCAGAGCCCAACACGGGGCTCGAACCCACAAACCGTGAGATCATAACCTGAGCTGAAGTCGCCTGATTAACTGTGCAACCCAGGGGCCCTGAGCTGTTGATCTTAATGAAGCCCACACCGAACTTAGCTTCTGTCATCCAGTTTAATTTTGTTTAACTGTGCTTAGCATACCTAAAATAGCCTTGTTCATTGATTTGTTTGCTTATCTATGGTAGAATTTTCTTCACATACACACGCAACAGAGTAAAAAATTGATGGAGGCAGAGACCCTATATATTTGCTCATCATCACCTAGAGTGATGCCTGCAACCTAGGAGGCATGCATCAAAATATTTGTTTTGCCATAAACCATATTTAATAGTCATGTACATGATGCATTTACCTAAATGAAAATATACAAAACGAGATAAGACTGATAAATCAATTGAATGTTTACAGAGACACCACTGATTCATGAAGTAGGGCAAGTGGTGTTTGATCCTCCCACGCTCTCTTCCTAAGCAGGCTCTTTGTGTGCAGTATTCTCACTTGTAGCTACCTTTATTAATAAGTACTTAAATCTCAGTTGCAGTAGTGTCCCTGAACGAAATTGCATTTCAAGATCAGCTTCTTAAAAATGGTGCCAAACACTCATTTAAATAAGACTTTCTAGTAATAAGACTTCCTTTGAATCTCCCTCATTCACATCAATCCAAGATGGGCTCATGATGCAGATCTGAGCATCCAGAAAGCAAGACTCAAGATTTTACTTCTTGGATGTGCAGTTATTGGGGCCATATATTTATAAAAGCTGCTCAGGCAATTCCTTTTGTGCGGAGAAAGGAATTTACTATTATAAAATTTACTGTTTTATAAAAATGCACATTTTATCCGCAACACCGTTGAATCTCTTTCCAGGAGTACCATTCTCTAACTTCTCCACATTGAACAGCATTGGTGTGATGGCCGGCTTTATGCAGAATGGTAGGTCGGCCTGTCCAATCTCACACACAATGGAAAGCATCAGCGTGGAGGTAGTTCAATAACTAATTTAACCTCAATCCTAATTCTTTTAATGATGTATCAATCACAGCCCCTTAAAATGCCCATGTCAAAGGAAAACACACAGCTTTAGCTTGGATTTAATTAATTTATAGGGCATTCATTTTACCTTGATGAACACCCATATAGGTGGACTGAATACTTATAAATATACATAAATTTCAGGTTAATTTTTCCTATCAATAAAAAAGCAAGCCAAGGGAATTAAAAAGATCCATCAAAATATGTGATATTCTCTTTCAATAATGGGGTGGAGATAGGAAAGGATTGGAGAAAAGGAACAGTTAGAAAAATATAATTTAATCTTCCTAAGAATCTATATTCGTACTTGGAAAGAGAAGGGGATTCCTATTCAGATCTGCTTGGTTTTGAATGGATTCCCTTTGCTTCCCGTTATGCCAACCTCCAGAGATGGGCAGTATAAAGCAGGATAGAGAACAAGTTAATTCTCAAAGGGTAAGGCTGGTACAAAGAGTTGGGTTCTAGTTGAGTGGTGCGGGCAAAAATCCAAACTTCATGGACCCAGGGATCTGCCCTTATTTACTTAGATCTTTGGATTCCTCCCCCTCCCCCTTTTAAACTGAAATGTATTTGACATGCAAATTTAAGGTATATAACATGTTAATTTGATACATTTATATATTGCAATATCATGGCCATTGTAGTAATCATTAGCACCTCTGTCATGTTACCTATCAGTGACATCTGTGATCAGACTGGTCTCAGAGGTTAAAACTCAACTCTCATTAAGCAGATGATCTCAAAAGCTGTTGTTTTCTGGGAGTTAGGCCATAGTTCTCCATATGCAACCAAGACAATTACGATGGACTGCTTTGGTTTTTCCTTAATAAAGACAGACGTTGTCAAAATGATGGCAGGGATCCCAGAGAGAGGCAGAAGAGGAAGCAGACCTCAGTGTGACTGAGCAAACGAGGTGTGTTCAGGGCAGTAAAGCAGGTCATAAGGAGGATTTTTATTTTTTTTTCTTTTTTTTTTTTTTTTCTTTTTTTTCTTTTTTTTATTATTTTATTTATTTTTTTTATTTTTTAATATATGAAATTTACTGTCAAATTGGTTTCCATACAACACCCAGTGCTCATCCCAAAAGGTGCCCTCCTCAATACCCATCACCCACCCTGCCCTCCCTCCCACCCCCCATCAACCCCCAGTTTGTTCTCAGTTTTTAACAGTCTCTTATGCTTTGGCTCTCTCCCACTCTAACCTCTTTTTTTTTTTTTTTTTTTTCTTTCCTTCCCCTCCCCCATGGGTTTCTGTTATGTTTCTCAGGATCCACATAAGAGTGAAACCATATGGTATCTGTCTTTCTCTGTATGGCTTATTTCACTTAGCATCACACTCTCCAGTTCCATCCATGTTGCTACAAAAGGCCATATTTCATTTTTTCTCATTGCCACATAGTATTCCATTGTGTATATAAAATAAGGAGGATTTTTAAAACCAACGTTATCTCTGTTGGATGAATACATGGTATTTGGAGCTTTGGAACTCGGAGAAGCTAAGACAACAGGCATGTATTCATGTTGTTAAATTTACAGCAGCTTATCTTTTAAGATAAAAGGGCACAAGGATTCAGTTTCATGTCCTAAACATAGGACTTTACGGTCCCTGATTCTGCATGGAGAAGAGAGGGGGGAAAAAAATCCAACAGCTTCTTTCTGTCCAAGTGACGAAACAGGAGGGTCTAGGAAGGTCTGAAGAGGTGTGCGAGGACCTTAAGCAGATCTATATTCACCCTCTTCATTCTAATTAAGAAGGTATTTAGGCAGAGGTCACCCAAACTGTGAAGGTGTGGTTGGATTTGGTCTTCAATAATTACCTTTTCCCCCCTCACAAATACACTTTCCGGGTTTTTCCCCCAATAAACTATTTTAGTTAAATAATAAATTCAGATAATACAGAATCCCATAAGGAAGATTCCTCAAAAGTCACCTAAGATAAGCATAGTTTATGGTTAGTCAATATCATCCTGGGCATCTCTGAAAACATTTAAAGAAGCAAATGTAATAAGTAAATGCATAGAATTGCTTTTTAAAAATGATGTGTGCCATATTCTTAAAGATATGATTTATATCAAAAGAAAATAAATGGAATTAAGCTGAAAACATAACATATTCGGGGCACCTGGGTGGCTTAGTTGGGTGAGGGTTCGACTTCGGCTCAGGTCATGATCTCATGGTTCCTGAGTTCGAGCCCCGTGTCAGGCTCTGGGCTGATGCCTGGAGCCTGTTTCCGATTCCCTTTCTCTGCCCCTCCCCTGCCTGCACTCGGTCTCACTCTCTGAAAAATAAATAAACGTTAAAATTAGAAAAATAATGGATATTCAAGAAGATAGCTCTTCATAAAAAGTCCTCTAGTCAAAAAAGAAAAGTCTTTAAAAAATTGGAGGTCTTCTATTTTTGTTAAAATGTATATATGTTTTGCTTTAGGGGTAATCCATGGACTCTCCGATATGAAAGATGAAGGACTTGCTAGAAATACATTTCCAGCACTTTCTCTCTTCTTGGACTTTCCAGTTTTGTCAGTTCCCTTGTCATTCTGGAAATGGCAAGTTTTATTATAACAGTTCAACTCAGTTTTCAAAATCCCTTCTACCATTTTATCTTGGAACTATCTTGGAAGGGATTCCATGCACACCAGCTCTCCTTTTGATCAGGACTTCTCAACTTCACAATTCTTTTCACATCCTTTCAAGGGTCTCATCGTGCAGTTGAAGGTTTTCAGTGAGTCACAGTTGCTGCCACATGTCCTTACAGTCCATGGAAAATTCTGAAGAATGTATTCTGACTTTAACCATTGTTCTGTTACATTCTGACACTAAGCATCTGTATGAAGATATTGAAAATGTCTTTCCTCCATGTTCTATTGGGTTTCTTTTTCTGATTATCTCTTTGTTTTTCCCACTTGGCAACATCAGTAGGCTAGGTTTTGATAAGACATTCATGGTACAGCAGCGTTTCCTAAAAACAAGTTTTGGACACTAGATTTCAGTGTTGCTTTATCTCAAGAAATGTCTCTTGTGTCACAGCTTTGAAATGAATCTTCCTTCTGTTCTGCTCTCGAGGAACGCCAACGATGTAAACATTTTATCCTAGCTCTCACATGGCAATCACTTTACTCATTATAAACATGTTTACCCTTTTGTTTTATTTTTAGTGACTTCCCTAAACCTATCTCCTGTGCTTCCAGCAATATTTTAGTCTGTTTAAGGCTATTTTATGGCACTCCAAATGGCTTTTCCAAACTTTTAAATTCTTATTTTTGTCTTTCATTTCCTTCCATTAGCTTTTCCAACTTAGTTTACACATTCCTCTGTTCTTTTGTATTATTTTGAGACATTTCATTTCTCTTCACGCCCTTTGAGAGATTGTATATTAAAAGTCATTTGTAGACCATGAAGAATTATCTGAGATTGCTGTTTCCTTATGTGAAGTTTACGGTATTTTCCTTGGCTGAGGTTTCTCATTCCATGTCACCTGTGTTCGTTGCAATATTCTGTTGGTTGTTTTCTGATTTTTGCTTGTGTGAGAATAGACCATTGACAATGGGCAATAATTGAAACCCAAGGGATCTGTCTGTAGCTTTGATTCACTTTGTTACTTGAAACTCCCTCTTGTCTGTTATTCTTTGCCCCACAGAACAGGTCTTTCCTCAGGTTCAAGAGTTTAGGGAGACAGTAGAGATGACAGCAAAACCCCTTATCCCCTGGTTTCTCTGTGTATATCGTCATAATCTTGAGAGGACTCCATTCTTGACATTGTTGAACAACGTCCACAGAAGTAGGAATCAAAGTCCTAGAAAAAGCAATGCAAATGGACAGCATTAACCACAAGTTCAAATGCTTTTCTCGTTCTATTCTTGTCGCCACAATGGTATCCTGAGCCGGCCCAAAGCACCTGTGCCCTGGGAGGAGGTGGAGGAACATTTATAGGTAGAGGTCAACCTTGAAAACAGGATTCAGGAGCAAGCAATATAGTCTTTATAGACAGGCTTTGTGAAGAGGAAGGATTTACACCTGCCCATCTGCATTTCTTTCTAATGATTGGATATACCTTTGCAGATCTGACCCTGTTTATTCTGGTGGAGGATAAACTGTATTTCTCTCTTCATGGGTGGACTTTGGTGGAGTTCGTGGTTGGGAATGATCACCATGTCTCGCATTCATTGAACATGAGCTTTCTGTCCATTTACTCTTTAAGAGATTGAAAAAAAAAAGTCTTGACGATATTTAACAAGAATACTGGATATTTACTTACATTATTCACCTTAGAAGACATTCTGTGAAGCCTTGACTTTTTTGCCCCAAGGGATCATTTTAAAGTGATTCAAATATTTATACTAGAAATATTTACAGATGCTGAACTGTTGCAGGGATGGTCCTGAATAGGTATAGGATGCGTAAAGGAGCCTGGCCACACCACCTTCTTAGAGCTTATGAACTTCATTTGAATGGCATCTTCTCCACAGATTCCAAATCCCTTGTTTCCTGCAGAATTAGCCTTATAAGCCCATTTGCCATTCTGGGCACAAAACCCCTTTCTTCATTTGAAACAGATTGATTCCTCCTTGAAGTTAAATAAGCAAATGTGTATGTGAGGAATGCCAACTCCATTCAATGTTCTCATCACTTCTTCAGGGCAAGGCAGACTCATTTCCAAGGAACTGTCCTTTCTCATTTGAGATCTGATGTATGTAATTTCCAAATCATTTCCTTACATAGTTTGTTCTACTGAATGGACTTCATTTATATTTCTCACATGTTTTTCATGAATATTTAGGATGTATGTTAGCATTAAGCATGCTTGGCATTTAGCACAGAGCTCTAAGGGTATCAGATATTGAATAAATATAGCCGGACATTATATACTTGGGGGGCGGAGGGGGTCTTGATGTCCAATTTGGAAGGAGAGAGTCACCTTAGAGACACAGGCTTGTCTATGTAAGGTCCTAACAACTGACACTATTATAGTCTAGAATAAGGTAATTAAGATGGATTTGAGTTACCTAACCATCATGTGAGCACTATTGTTTTTTGTTAGAAAATTAAGCAATTAAGGTGAATACTGATCATTATGGATGAAAATATAAATGCTTATTTCCAAGAGGAGTTCTAAATATTTCATCCTCATGCCTAATTATTTAAGCTGGAAATCTTGTCTACTCATAAATGATGCTTAAAAAGTGCAGATAAAAACACTACAGTGTTTGGAAAGCTCAATAAATGTTGAATTTGAGTTTTTAAAATGAAAGAAAATACTCTAAAGAAAATGACTAGTTTTTCTCTCAATTCCTCAGGCATATCTAAAAATATGGAGAAAATGAAATAGCATGTTATTAGTAGGGCTGAGTTGAGTCTTGCATAGATTAAGGGGGAAATAACAGTACAATTTAAAACCTACCACAACTCCATTATTTGGAATTTATCCTAAAGAAATGAGATTTACATAAAGATGAATGCAAAAGGATGTTCGCTACAAGGTTATTAATAGTTTTTTAAAAATCACAAAAAAGCGTAGATCCTCAACAAAATTAAGATAGTTGAATAGATTTTCTGGTAGTATTCAGCCATTAAAATTCAGATAAAAATATATATCACATTGTAAATTTTCAAAAATACAGCATTTTTAAAACAATGCACAATTATATATACAAGATCCTAAATTTGTAAACATTTCATAAAATGTGTATATCACCTAATTCATGTACAATGGACACTGTATTAAATAATTCACAAATTTGCCAAAAAATGGACAGTGTTCATCTTTGGGAAGCAAGTATATCAAAGAGACTAAATTTATCCTTTTTACTCTTTTATTTTCAAAAAGATTTTGCAGTGAAACTACTATTTTAAATTTTTAACATTTATTTGTGAGAGAGAGAGAGAGAGAGAGAGAGAGAAAGAGAGAGAGAACGAATGGGGAAGGGTCAGAGAGAGAGGGAGACACAGAATCTGAAGCAGGCTCCAGGCTCTGAGCTGTCAGCACAGAGCCCAATGCAGGGCTTGAACTCGTGAGCCACAAGATCATGACCTGACCCCAAGTCGGATGCTTAACTGACTGAGCTACCCAGGCGCCCCCGAACTATTACTTTTTAAAATGGAAAACAAGAGTGATCCATGTTACAAAACCTATGCAGAACCGTTTCATCAAGTCTGAGAGAGCAGACCCTACACACACTGTTTACCAGGTTGAGCTCGAACGTCAGGGCAGCACATCCACTGTGCATAGATCCTAGCTCACCTACCTCGTTGAGGGAGATAGACCAGAAAGGAAAAGAAAAAAGAAAAACATATGTACAACAGAGTGTACATAAAAGTCTTAAGGATAAACTGAAATAGAGCCCAGAAAGTAGGTATGATGTGTTTGGTGGGGGTAGGGGGAATGGGAGGAGGGACAGCCTTGGAAGTTTCATGGAGAAGAGGTCTTTGGAGGCAAGATCCAAAGGCAGATGGTAAAAGAGAGGAAGAGCACACTAAGAGAAAGGAATCACCTAGTGACCAAAAAAAACCATGGCGGCTACAAAGGATCGGAAAGCTTCTGCCATTGTGACCAGATGAGTAAAATTATCTCAAGTGCATCTTCCTGGGATCACTCATAATGGTCTCTGGTGACTCCATAGTGACTTCCACATAACTTTCACAGCGCCCAATACTCAGTATATGTTCTAGCCCTTTCCAAACTATTCCCATGTCCCCCAAATCCCCCACATTATGCTGTTCACTACACTGTGCATGTGGGCATCCTGGTTCCATCGTTCACACATTCTGTCTTCCACACTTTGACAGGCCAGCTCTGCGTCATGCACTTAAACCATGGCTGTAGTGTTCTACTTTTGGTCCTGTACTCACTGGGTTCTGTTTTAGCATGTTTTGTCCGGCTCTAGCCCCAGCAGCTGAGCATTCCAAGGTGAAGAACTCCTCATGGTCACCAATCAACTAGAAGGAAGAAGACATGGAGAAGAATGCCCCAAACCATTAGGAAAATGGGAAACACGGTGCTCAATGGGGAAAAGGGTGAGTCAGTAGAAAATGAAACCAAAACATACGGGAGGTCATAGAGTGAAGCCCCTTCTTAGTGTCACGAGCAGAAGAGAGGTTTCTCTTTCCCCATGTTATTCCGTTCTCAGACCACCCCATGTCTGTCCGGGCCAAACTGTCTATTGTTAGACTTAGGGATGGAAAATTTGTTGGGAAACAGGACTATGTAAGCAACCTAGAACTACTGGATTTCTTACATGTTTTTACTGGATGAGTTTTTGAAGATTTTGAGAGGCTTTTGATCTTTATAATCTCTCAACTGGAAAGTAGTTATTATTGTCCCTTCTACTCGCATGGTTTCATGTCTTCTCCTTGGAAAGCAGCCTTACTTATGAGTATGTAACTCAGAGGAGAGAAACAGGGTCCGATTTCCTTGTTCAAGGCTCTAGTCTTAATAGGAAGTTGTCTTCTGTGTTACCGCAGTTTGATTTAGCAGAAGCACAGGCTGCCACTGGGCACATGGGAGGAGTAAAGTATTTGTATTTGGCTGGGGCATCTCTTCCGATACAGCAGTTTTAACATGACATGGTAAGACACCTCAGGATATTGGGGAATCAAAAAACATAAAGGAATATCAGGCATGTTTCCCATGCAATTCTTCTACATAGACTTCAATTTGGGGATCATGGGGGCCAGCTAACCCATAAACCAAGGGATGATCCGACAACATGATGGGGTATTCTGGAGAAGTCTCTGTGTACACATGGATGTTCCTCTATTAAGCAAACATGGGTGAGGGCGCCTTGATTGTTCCAGGTGAGTGACTCTGCCTCTGTCTCTTTTTTTTAATGTTTTATTTTTGTTTTGGAGACAGAGAGAGAAAGAGCGCAACTGGGGGAGAGGCAGAGAGAGAGACACACACACAGAATCTGAAGCAGGCTCCAGGCTCTGAGCTGTCAGCATGGAGTCTGACGCAGGGCTCGAACTCACGAACCATAAGATCATGACCGGGCACCCCAAGTGTCTGATTCTCGATTTCAGCTCCCGTCATGATCCTAGGGTTGTGGGATTGAGCCCTGCATCAGGCTCCACACTGGGCATGGGGCCTCCTTGGGATTCTATCTCCCTCTGCCCCTCTCCCATGCCCTTGCATGCTTTCTCAAAAAAATAAATAAAAATTTAAACATTTTGTTAAAGAAAACACCACACAGCATAGCTGAATTAAAAGCAGTAAGTTCTTTTTAAGGTGTTCGTTATGAATAACATTTTGATTGCTTGAGATATCAATTCATGGGGGAAGGGAGGGGAGTGTCTATTCGCGGCCATACCCATATATTTTTGTGAGTTAAGTTTGCTGCAGACCCAATAGGTCTTTAGGACTTTTTAGAGGTCTGTAGAAAAATGAAGGGGGTAGGGAATTTATCCTAGTTATGGCTGCTGATAAATTATTTTTACCTAAAAATTTCCACGACATAATTCATTGTGTTTTCAAGGGTTTCATTTTACTGACAAGTAGATTCAAGTTACAAAAAAAAAAAAAAAAATCAATTCCAAATTTAAATAAATTCACTCTGTGACTTGATATTCTACAGTCTACACTAGACTTCCCTGGCATTCATGAAAAACAAAAGTATTTTAGAACACATTAAAAAGACAGGTATTGAGAAGAAAGTTGTGGTTTGCTCAGTGGTCTCAAAGTATTTCATTTAATCAAATGCTTAATACTGGTAAGCTTGCTGATTCGCTCATCCCACAAGACGGCTCATTTTGCTGGTTCTGGCTCCACTATTAATCAGTTCTGGCACTCAGCATGTGTGCTTAGGGAAATAATTTCCCTACTTCTATTTTCTCCTAACGCAGTAGAAGAAGTGTTTCAATTTCTAGAAGTTATTTGGAATGATTTCTAGTAAAGTGGATTGTGGGGATGTATGGAAAACAGCATGAGTGGATTTGCCAGGGCAAGATCATTCTAAATAAACACTCACGTTTTTCCTATTGTTTACAATTCTCAAAACCATTTCACATGGTTATCTCATTATGAGATGCATTCAAGTCACTGGGAAAATTAACTGGAAATACAGTTATTTCTACGATTTGAATGACTGTTATTTCTGTTTATTCCTCTATACCAGTAAACAAAAAGGGTAGAAAGGTAACAATTTATACTTTTCAATGCCTACCATTTATCAAATTAAAAAAAAATGTTAAAACTGATTCTCCATAACCCTACGTTTCAAAGCAAGATTTTCATATTCTGTTTCTGTCTTTCAAGATGTATATAAACTGTATTTCTATTATATGTACCTATATCATACCACAGATACAGATACTATAGAGATATGTAACTATATTATAAAAATGTTACTATGTTATATAATATCTTACATAATCACCTATTTTTTTTTAAATTTTTTTTAACGTTTATTTATTTATTTATTTTTTTTAAATTTTTTTTTTCAACGTTTTTTATTTTTATTTTTGGGACAGAGAGAGACAGAGCATGAACGGGGGAGGGGCAGAGAGAGAGGGAGACACAGAATCGGAAACAGGCTCCAGGCTCTGAGCCATCAGCCCAGAGCCCGACGCAGGGCTCGAACTCACGGACCGCGAGATCGTGACCTGGCTGAAGTCGGACGCTTAACCGACTGCGCCACCCAGGCGCCCCAACGTTTATTTATTTTTGAGACAGAGAGAGACAGAGCATGAACGGGGGAGGGTCAGAGAGAGGGAGACACAGAATCTGAAACAGGCTCCAGGCTCTGAGCTGTCAGCACAGAGCCCGACGCCGGGCTTGAACTCACGGACCGCGAGATCATGACCTGAGGTGAAGTCGGCTGCTTAACCAACTGAGCCACCCAGGCGCCCCCATAATCACCTATTATATACTATATAACATAATATACATTGTATGTTATATATAATGCATATTTTATAAATGTTATAATAATGTATATTATATAATGTACAATGTTATATTATGCTATAAGTTATTATAGGTTATAAATATAAATAAATATATTTTGTATCATGTATAAATATCATTATACTATATATTCTAACTTCATTTAAAAATATTGGGCAAAATATTTGAAACAAATCTGAATAAAGGGACGGACTTAACTGTGACCTAATTGTATGACTTAACTGTTGGAGAAAAATTAGAAAATTTCTGAATAACCAATTTTCAAAAACAAAATTTCAGCCATTTTTCTAGCACACTAGAGAGAAGAACTGCAAATCTTATTTATGATTCTGTTCTTTTCCAGTCCCTACAGAATATGTTTGATTATTCCTGATACAGAATCAGCTAGAGTATTCTGTTCCACGGATGTCATAATTAACCAATATCTGTCATAGGCAAGTATGTTTGTGCCACTATTCTGGTATTGTACATTTCCTCAGGATTATATATTTCCCCCATTGTGCTATTTTTCTTTGGGTTAAATTCCTAAAACTATGCTTGCAGAGACAAATGTAAGACATTTTAAAAGGCATCTTATATTTCCAAACGGAAATATAAAGGTTATACAACTTTATTCAAAGTGTCCCAGAGTATTCTTTGCCAGATGTCCGTGCCCATATTTTCTATTATTATTTTCACCAATATCAAGGAAAACTCCAGGCAGTATTTAAATATAAGCCATTTTTGTTTAAATGAATTTAAACTTTTCTTTCATGTTTATGGGCTCTGAAAGCTTTTGTAAATAGTTTCAATCTTTGTCATGATTTTACTTTTTTCCTATCAATTTTAAGAGCTTTTGTATTATACTTGATATAGAGGCCATAGGTGTTAAAACTATTTTCTACATATTTTTCATGTACATTTCCTTTTTATACGAAAAATTTTTATTTGTATAGTAAAATCTGTAAGTATTTTTATCATTTAAAAATATTTTTGAGAGGTGCCCGGGGGCGCTCAGTCAGTTGAGCATCAAACTTTTGATTTCAGCTCAGGTCATGACCCCAGGGTCATGGGATCAAATCCCGTGTTTGGCTCTGCACTGAGCATAGATCCTGCTTGAGGTTCTCCCCCCTCTCTCTTCCCCTCTCGCTGCTGCTCCCCGCCCCCCTCCATTGCACTGTCTGTAAAATTTAAAAAATAAATAAAAATATTTTTGAGTTCCATCTATAGGAAAGAGAGAATAATGTTTGGGTATTAATGGTGAGTAAAATATACCTGGTCTCTCCTGGGGGCCTTAATGTATTTGAGGAAAGAAAGATATTAATTTTAAAAGGCCACAGAAGTAAATACACAGCTATCAATTTTGGCTAGCATTATGAAGGTGTATTGGAGGTTATAAGCTCAGTGGTTCCCAGGGAGATCCAATCTATTAAGGGGTATAGGTAGGCAAGGGATGATATTTGAGCTACTCTATGAAGGATGACTGGTGTCCATCAGTGGGAGGAAGGAGAGGTCAGTGGCAGAACTGGACAGGTCCAGACAGGTACCAATAGGTACCTTCCTTCCTGATTTCTGTATTTAGAATTAAGCTTACGAAGTCTTTCTACGACCCAAAGTTCTACCAATATTTGTCTACGTTGTATATAACTTTTCCTGTGAAAATACATATTTCACTGATCTGAAATTTATGTGATGATGTATTCATTTAGTTTGAGGTAGGATCTAGTTATCTAGTGGCCACTGTGCTAACGTTGATATTTTACCAAATGTCTAACTTGCCTTGTGGATATTAAAACACAGCATCAGAATATATCCTGATAAATATTTTGGTCTCTTGTACCCATCAATAATTTCAAAGAAATTAGAATGGACTTACAAACAAAGGTCAGTAATTTTGATTGTAAAAAAATGCAGAGGTATAGGGGCATCTAGCCCCCTCAGTCATCTTGGGGTCATGAGTTTGAGCCCCAGATTGGGTTTAGAAATAACTTAAATAAACAGACTTGAAAAAATGCAGAGGTATAGTATAGAAGGACATCTACACTTTAACAGATGCTATGGGTATTCATGTTAAACTTGGGTTTAGAATAGAAATAAAATATTTGTACTATTATATTCTTTCTAGAACCTTATGGATTCTATTAAAGTGACCTGTTAGCAGACGTCTTTTTGGCAGAGCTCCAACTTTATCTACCTTTCTAATTCGCATGGAATACCATTCTTTTTTGTACAATACCCATTAATGTATCCACCTCAAGAAACAAACACCCACGTCCTTGAGGTAGGCAAAGCTTTTATAAACAGTGCACAAAAAGCATGAACCTGGAAGATTATAAAATTTGCTGCCTTATTAACAAACCACCTCTGTTCAACAGTGGTCACTGTTCAGTGAGTGAAAGGAAAAACCACATGTGGGAGGTGATATTTGCAACATGCACACAAAAGCTTGATAGAGGAGAAAATATAATGGACTGTTTCAACTCCATCAGGGAAAAAATATATATATAGAAAGACAGATAACCATCTACAAAATAGAAGCCAGGGACTTTAAATAGGCACTTTAGGAAAAAATGTCTAAATGGCTAGGAAATATGACAAGTTTTCCAAACATATTAGCAACCAAGTAAAGGCAAGTTAACATCACAAAGTGATCTCATTCACAGTCATCTGGATATATAAATTTAGAGAGACTAACAATACAGGATGGTAAGGATACGAAATGGTGTTTTCCAAAGGAACGATTTGTGCTCATGAAAAGGTTCTACTCCGTGCTGTCCAATATGGTAGCCACTAGCTGCCATAACGCCACTGAATCCTTGAAATTTGACCACACGAGACCCAAGGAAGGAAATGTTTGCCTTTATTTAACAGTCATTAAATTTAAGGGACCACAGGTGACTGGTGGCTGCCATATTAAGTAGCCCAGATATAGAACATTAGGAGAATGCACATGCTGTGGGTAGGAATGTAAATTAATCCCAGCTCTTTGAAAAGCATACATCGCTGTGTATTATAGTTAAACATACTCAGGCCCTCAAACCCACCAATTTCACTTTGAGGTATCTAGGCAAAACTGTGCTCACCAGCATGGTTTATAAGAGCCCAAAGTGGAAAACATCAAATGCCCAGCAGTGATCAACAGATGATAGTATTTTTATACAATAGAACACCACACAGCAATAAAAGCGAATGGACCACCACTCCATAGAACAGCACTATTGAATCTCCCGAATGTAACGGTAAACACAAGATGCCAGAGGCAAAAGAATCAATATTCTAGAATTCTATTTTTATACATTCTTTTGATATTTTATTTTTAAGTAATCTCTACACCCAAGATGGGGCTCTAACGCACAACCCTGAGATCAAGAGCCAGGTGCTCTACCGACTAAGCCAGCCAAGTGCCCCTATTTTATAAACATTAAAAGGACCCTAAAGTCATCTGTGGGGTAGAAAGTCATGGTTGGGAGAATCTGCTGGTGATGGTAAACTTTTGGCTCAAGGTGATGCATATACAAGTGTATCCACTTGTGAGAATTCCAGCTGCATGTGGAAGATTTGGGATGTTTCAGTTTGTCTGTTTCCACATAAATTCTGAACGCAAAGCAGAGGATGCTATGTTAGCAATATGCTAGCGACACGGGTGATTTCTACCCATGTTGGAGGATGCCAACAGCAACATGTAAAAAGTGTACAGAGTTTTAGGGACCCCTTTCTTCATTTTGTATCTATTTTCCATTTTATGCATATGTAACGGTGGCATAATCCACTTTTTAAAAAGCTGTATCGGGGCGCCTGGGTGGCTCAGTCGGTTAAGCGTCCGACCAGCTCAGGTCACGATCTCGCGGTCTGTGAGTTCGAGTCCTGCGTTGGGCTCTGGGCTGATGGCTCAGAGCCTGGAGCCTGCTTCCGATTCTGTGTCTCCCTCTCTCTCTTCCCCTCCCCCGTTCATGCTCTGTCTCTCTCTGTCTCAAAAATAAATAAAACATTAAAAAAAATAAAAAATAAATAAAAAGCTGTATCGATGAGTATAAAGTAAGTGATAAGAAAACATGCCAGTGGTTGAATTGGCAAGGTTTCCTCTCAGAGAACCATGGCATAGTGGGGTGTCACACAATCAAGCTTCTTAGATTCCAGGATAAGAAACAGGCCCTTCCTTACTGAGGCTTCCTAGAACAAGACAAGACACCTCTACAGACAGGGGACCACAATTACAGGACAGGTCATAAATCCATTGTACATGGAGGCCAGATGGGAATTGAAGAAAGTGGAAGAATTGACTGAGGAGGTATCGAGAAAGCAGGGGTTTCTGGAGGGAATTTAACATGTACATAAAACAGGAACAAAAATAGAACTTTCGCCCATTCCATTAAAACTTCCAAAGAAGCTTTCCTTCCAAGTTCTGTTAATTGAATTCACTATTGAATCATGGTACTTTAATTCACTATTTTGCCAGAAGGAGGGTCTTTGTCCCTGGGTGGGTGAAATCAAAGATATTTACGAGGGGAGGGGCGCCTGGGTGGCTCAGTCAGTTGGGCATCAGACTGTTGATTTAGATTCAGGTCATGATCTCATACTGTGTGGGTCCCAGCCCCACATTGGACTCTGTGCTTATGCTGCAAGCCTGCTTGGGATTTGCTCTCTCTCTCTCTCTCTCTTGCTCACTCGCTCTCAAATAAACAAAACGTATAAAAAAAAAGAAAGAAAGAAAGAAAGAAAGAAAGAAATTTACTAGGGGTGGGGGAAGTTTTTGAAAACCAGATTTATGTGTGCCCTGGTGATTAATTCAGAGTGGCCCTGTAAGTTGTGACAGATTTAAAAATATCACTAAAATCTACTGGAAGAGATCACTCCCCTGTAATAACCTAAGATATTTTGTTCAGTTGGTGTGTGGAACAAGCTTCTTCTTCCTAGCCCTATGATGCAAATGGATTCCAAAGTCCAAGTTTACATTTCAAACACTGGTAGGTTTGGATTGGAGAAACCAGGAATGCCCTGAGACTCTTCACTTGAATTCATAATGCCTTCTTTTATTTATCCTGAAATCAAATGGACCGTTTTTGACAAGCTCTGCATCACCAAGGATCCTGTGTGTGAAGACTTTTCAAATCTTGAGTCTGTGTCTTTTATGAGATAATTACAATGTCCGATGCATTTTCAGGATGGGAAGTCATCGGGTGTTATTTCTGCTTTGTTATTTCCATTCTTCCTCTGAGGAGGACGTTGCTGTGTGAAAAGCACCGTTGTTTTTGAATTCCATCTTGTTCGTGGAGGAAAATAGAATTCAAAGAATGCATAAGCTTTATCATGCTTTTTTCTTCCTGACCCTTTCTAACTTCTGCTCAATTTGATGTAAACAAAGGTAGGCATTCATAATCTTGTACCATCAGAAATTTTAGTCTATCAACAACAAAAGCAAAACCAAACAAACCGTTGCAGACATTTGCCTTGGAACACAGGGCAGTTGCCTCTCAGGATGAATTTATACTTCCAATTACGTGTGTGACTTTGTTCCTATGTTTATCATCAGCGCCCTCCACTGCCCTGCTGCCCAATGGCCATGGAAAGGTTGATGCTCTCCTCAGCTCGTTGAGGAGTATCTGATTCAACAGTGAGGCAATCCCCTTAATCTCACTGGTGTCCGGCCCAGGACAGGCAGGTGATCTGCCCTTTCTATTAAGATGGAGGTCTTCCGCGAGGCTCTTGGGAAGAGTCCTCCTGACAGGTAGGGACGCACAAGAACACATGGGCTCTTGGCCTCCACTCTCTATGGCTCTCGTGCTCTATTCTGATACCACACCTGGAACTGCATGGAAATCTTGCCATAGAGCTGAAGACTGAGTAATGACAAAGATCGTATCAGAACTCAGAGAACCTGAGTTCTCAGTGGCCTCATAGAGTCACCAATGCTGGCACTTGAGGCACTTTAACCTCAGGCTTCCCACAAACTAAGATCCGGACCTGGTTGACAAGTCCGTCAGGCCCAGGCTTTGACAGACTAACGGTGACTCAAACAGAGCATTCTGTCCTGGCTGACCGAGACAGAATACCTATCCCTCACCGTACTGGAACTGGTTTGGAGGGAACATTTCCTTCATAACAACATTTGATCTACTTCTCTCTTTATCAGGTTATTAAATGAGAAGAAGGAAATTGAAACAAGTAAAAAGCAAATACGGTAGGTCACGTTCACAGATGCCTCCAAAACCCACCTATGCCCATGGGATGAAGCTCTCTGGCTTTGAGGAGATGCCAAGAGACATTCCACCGCCATGTGAGAAGGGAACCAGACTGGCCGAAACAGAAGATGTGGACAGTTGGCAAAAAAGGCAGAACTAGTTTTTAAAGGATCAAGTTTAAGCATTTATTTTTGAGACGGCGCAAGCGGGAACAGAGGAGGGACAGAGAGTGAGGGGGACAGTAGATCTGAAATGGGCTCTGTGCTGACAGCAGAGAACCTGATGCGGGGCTCAAACTCATGAACTGCAAGATCATGACCTGAGCGGAGGTAGGACGTTTAACCGACTGAGCCACCCAGGAACCCAGAACAAATTTTTTTTAAGATGTATTGGACACAATACCTAGTTCTTGAATACCTACATTTATAACTTAACTGTTAGCTACAAGTAGTAGTCTGACCAGGTAAGAACCTTCATTTGCCCACATGAAAAGTGTGTCACTAAAAAGAAAGAAAACAAATGAGTAGGTCAAACAGTTTCTAAAGAAGAATTCATTCAATTCATTCCCATATTTGGGGGTAATTAGCATATTCAAGGTACTGAGGCCCTAGGAAATCCTATGCTGGACTTAGGTCACAGATTCTGCCAGCAGTGAAAACAGCTGGGGTTACTACCAGGAGAAAAGAGCTCATGCAAATATCAAAATCTCTTTGGGTATACGGAGTTTGATCGCGTGAGATTAGGAGAGGCAAGAGGCCAATCAGTTGAGTTTGTGCAGCATAGACCTAGCTCATTTTGACTTCCTAAGCACTGTATTCATATCCTATCTGCCTGCTATGGACGGAATGTGTGTGGCCCCTGACACATCACATGCTGAAGCACCGACCACCACTGTGAACATGTTAAAATCAAGGACAATTAATGGGGTTGAAAGGCACAGCATAGGGAATACGGTCAACGGTATTGTAAGAGCTACCCTTGTGGTGAGCATAGCGTGGACGCATAGACTTCTCAAATCACGACATTGTACATCTCAGACTAACGTGATACTGCATCAACTGTATACCGATTAAAAAAAAATCAGGGACAATTACCAAATAACCAAATGGACAAAAATACTATGCAAGGCTTTCAGAAGATGGAGAGATTATTTCCAGCTGGGGTAACTGGGGACTGTGACAGAAGACAAGTGTGAGCCAGGTTACTTACCAACAGACGGAAGGTAAAGAAAAGGGGGCTAGAGAATCTGGACCTTTTGCATTGTGCCTACTCCTTGCAGAAGTACGTTCACCTCATGTAGACCTCAGTGCGTCTGATGTTCAAATAATCTTGTGTAGAGTTCCATACAACATACCTCTTTGAATAATGAAAGGGCTTATTTCTTGACTTTTGAGAGAGACAGAGCTCAAGCAGGGGAGGGGCAGAGAGAGAGAGGAAGACGCAGTTTTCGAAGAGAGCGATATACACGGAATAGCAGCCTTTAGAGCTGTCTGCGAGCCTAATCAGGAAATCGTGCCCACACACTCCACAAATTTCTACATCACACCGAGTTGTCACTCCCATCGTGAATTCTATCAAGAGGGTGTTCTTTGTTGGTTAGGTCTGAGCTCTGTTTGGTCTTGAATACATCTTTGATATGGTGAGGATCACTGATCCGTCCCTCCGAGCCAATATATTGGAGAGCAAAACTGAGGTAGGCTTATTATACCAGGCATGAAACGAGGACTCCTATAATAGATGGGATTATTGGAAATTCTGCAGAAGAAAGGAAGAAGAAGAGGAAGAGATAGAAATATTGGAAATAGGAAGGCAAAAGTGAATTTATTTCAAGAGGTTAGGATGGCCTCCCTTGCGAAAACAGAAGGATCGAGTCTCAGACGGTCGAATGCATTGATTAGTTGACAAATTATTTTAGTATCTTTCTTCTATGTCAGGTATAAGTACTAAGAAATAATTTTCAAAGCTATGGAAGTCCTAGAATACAAAGTAGACGATACCTAGACGTGTGCTTGGTGGAAAAGCATTTGCATCAACCCCCAAAATGTGTTTACTAGATCCCTGACCACGGATCACGCCAGCTGCACCTTCCAGCTCCGCAGGACAGGTGAAGACATCTTTTTTGGTCACAGCCACAGAAAACCGCTGAGGGTTTTAAGTAGGACACAGACATTATCTCATTTGTGTTTCAGAGGATTCTCTCTGACTATAAAGACGAGAATGGCTTACAGGGGAAAAGGCCGACAGCCAGAGAGGTCAGCCAGGAGGAGGTGTTTGCTCTAAAGGAGAAAAAAGATGTTTGATTGTTGAAGGGAAAACAGTTTCTCTGCTCAACACTTCTGACACCAAATGTGTGTTTTTCACATCGAGCAATTCTCTGCAGACCCCAGCGAGGTGTCCTACCATTTAATACCGTTTAATTCTGTCAGTACTGTGAGTTCGGGCAGACCCCAGGGGGGAAGGGTTCAGTCCCACAAGGCTGCCCAGTCTGGACACCAATCACAAGTAGCGGGTCCCCAGGGTACCCACCGTTCTGTCCGACTTGGCTACGCATCAGGGGTTCCCATGACCTAGTCCTCAGTTTTGTTGCTATACTAGGAGCACTCAGAAAACTCAAGGAAACGCTGTACTTACTATTATCCGTTTATCGTGAAGGATACAGACGGCTGACTTCCGGGAGGGGCTCGATCACAACGGCTTCTGTCTCCAGAAGTTTGGGGTGCAGCACCCTCCAGAGATGCGGGTGCCTTCAGCAACCCGGAAGCCCCTCAACCCCTTCATGTATGGGTTTTTACAGAGGTTTCATTAGGCACAATTGATTAAATCCTTGGGCACCGGTGATTGATTCAATTTCCAACCCCTGTCTCCTTCCAGGAGGTATGGCCTGGGGCTGAAAGTCCAACCCCCAGATCTTGGGGTTGGTTTCCCTGGCAACCAGCCTCCAAGCCCCAAGGGGCACCCTATTAGCATACACTCAGGTGTGGTCAATGGGGGAGGGGCTTTTTATGAATAACAAAAGATGTTCTTCTCTCCTAGTCTCCCATCTGGAAATTCCAAAGGTGTCAGGAGCTCAGCGCCAGGAACCAGGGAGATCATCCTGGACTAGGATGGACACGACACCCAATAAGTGTCCTTATAAACGACAGAAGAAGAGAAACAGACACAGGAGAAGCCACAGGAAGACAGAGGCAGAGATGGGAGGGATGAGGCCACAGGCCAAGGGATCCCTGGGGCCCCAGAAGTTGGGAGAGGCAGGAAGGACCCCGCCCCCAAACGTTGGGGGGAGCGGAGCCGCCCTGCCCAACCTGGATCTCAAACTTGGGGGCTCCAGAACTGAGAGACAGTGTTATCCCCAGTTTGCAATCCTTTGCTACAGCGGTCCTAGGAAATGAATACCATCATGTAGTATGCTCAATGCTTTTTCCTCCATATGTCACCGGTTTGGGAAATACGTACACTCTGTTAGTTCTAGTTATTTAGTGAAAGAGTTGCTAATCAAAGCAAGAGTGGACATGGAGCCACCACCGGGCCTGTGGGCGAGATTTCTGCCCGGGAGTCTGAGCCCTTCTCCGCACACCTGAAATTTCACCACGGAAGAGAGGCGGGCTGCCTCCTGGCCACCCTGCGTGACCCCGTGGCTCCTAAACACAGGTGAAAGGGGACCTACTGGCAAGCCACAGCTAGTAAGAGCCTTCTGTGAGTGATTAAGCTTCACAGGTGGCTCCAATATGCATGTGTTGATAGATCTTACCAGTTCATTTTCCAACAAGGTAAGAGGGATTTTAAAATCAATTCTAATAAAGGGAGAAATAAAGTCTAATAAGTAATGGGTGTGATGGGAACATCATCAGGCACAATGCCTGCATGGATTTTATTGTTTTCTGAAAATCACAGCTATCAGAGCCAGAGTGAAAATATTATAAAGTGCCAAGATGTGGATAATTAAGCAGTGAATTTTTTAAAAAGGAGAATGTCTTAATGGAATGAATCATTATGAATCTGGAGCCCAAAATATAGAATTATTTGGTCTGTTGAATATAATTATTTGGCTAAAATGTGAGAATTACCTTGCAGAAGAATGGTTCTCTGTGTGTGTGGTATGCGGACCATCAGCATGGGCCCCACCTGGGAATCTGTTAGAAATGCAGATTTGGGGGCCCCACCCCAGATCTACTGAACCACAAACTTGAGAGGGGCGCCCAGCCGCCCAGGTTTAACAAGTTCCTGTCGAGGCCCATGCAAACTTGCGTTATGGCATGCTAAACTGAAAACACGAAGCAACTTTACGGAAAATGTGACCCTTGTAGAAAAGGAACATAATTTTGCTTCTTCGATGCATCAAACCTATAACCTTCAAGTGGTTGATTAAAGAGACTGGCAATTCGGAAATGTGCATTTTCCTAAGAAACATAAAGATGAAACATTGGCTTCCAAACATGCATGAGGGTCCTGTTCCCAGACAGTGACACTAATTTGCTTCCAGAGCTCCATCCTGGGAGCCACAGAGCCTAGACCGAATATCTAGGTAACCGGAGAGGGCAGAAACTTCCAGAGAATCCCTGAAAAGTTTCCTGTGTGTTCCCTCTGGGTCCGTGGTAAAGAGTGATGGCAGGACGTTCCATGTCGCCATGGCGCAATCTTATGTAGATTTCAGAAATGCTTTGCACACCCAGCTGTGTGTGTTACCTAAAACCTGTCGGGTTTCTTACGGACGACGCATGTAGCTGTAGTCAAAAACATGGACGTGAAATTAAATTCTCTCTTTGATAACGACTGGTTGCAGTCAGAGAATGAAATCTGTTTTCTTATCCGCTTGTGCCAAATAAAGCCACACTCAGCCGTGCTGACTTTCCCTTTGGCTCACGTGGAAATCATATGGAACATTTGCCTGGGTGTGTTTGGGGAGTGCTTTGAAACAGGATGATCATAGAGCAGCAGGCAAATGGAAGTTTGATGTACTTTTCAGAGTCTGAGAGCAAATTAAAGAGGTACCTGAAATGGTTAGGGCAATTCCAAGGTAACTGGAACTCAAAAGTGAATTCTTTTCTTTGACTTTATTATGGCATAAGATAAAATGAGGCGGGCCTTGGAAATTTTGAATATTGGCATTTAGCTTGAAAAATAACGAAATTATATTTTTCAGCAATCTATAAATAACACAAATGTACCATCCTCTCTCTTGCACGTGGGTGTGTGCACGGGCATGCACGGTTTAGCAGTATGGTGTTTATAATGTAATGTGTGTGATTTTGACCATTCTTGACATTTATATTCTGAAAAAGGTTATAAATTGGAAATAAATTACATTTACTCATCTATGTACACTCTTCAAATATGCAATCAAAATGAGAATATTTCCAGTGAGAGTAAGAAAAACAAAATTCTCTGTAATGTCAGAGGTGGAGAAGCCTTTTAAAATGTGTGTCAAAACACAGTAGAAATAAGGATAGCTTCCATTCCAGAGTGACTGCAACCCCACCCCAGGACATGATTTCTAGGCAGAGGGAGAGGAGACACATTGGAGAAAGAGACGAATACATGTACAAAAATTAAAGCAATCCCCAGGAGGGCAAAGAGAGAGGGAGAAAGAGAATCCCAAGCAGGCTCCACACTGTCAGTGCAGAGCCCGACGCGGGACTACCTCCCCCAGACTGTGAGATCGTGACCTGAGCCAAAATCGAGACTCAGATGCTTAACCAACTGAGTCATCCAGGTGCCTTCTCTATCTGTGTTTTGTTTTGCTTTGTTTTGTTTTGTTAAGCAAAAAGAGAATGTTTTATCTACTCCAGTGATTCAGTGACCACAATAAATGTGATGATCTACGAAAAACCCACAGCAAACATCACACTCAACAATGAAAAACAAAGTGTTTCCTGTAAGATCCAGTATAAGGCAAAAATGCGCACCGTAGCCACGTCTGTTCGACATAGCTAGACTAGACTAGGAGTCTATTCGACTAGAAGTCCTAGCCAGAGCAACTATACAAGAAAAGGGAATAAAAGGCACCGAAATTGGAAAGGAGGAAGTAAAGTCATCTGTTTGCAGATGACATGGTCATATAGGGGGAAAACCCTAAAGACTCCCCAACAAAAAAACTCTTAGAACCGATAAAGCCAGTAAAGTTGCAGGACGCACAATCAGCACACAAAAATCAGTGGCATTTCTACATACAAGTGATAAACTATCCAAAAAGGAAATTAAGAAGACCATCTCATTAGAAAAAGCAACAAAAACACTGACATCCTTAGGAATAAATTAACCAAAGAGGTGAAAGTTTGTGCGTTGGAAATTGTAAAATATTGGTGAAGGAAATGAAAGATGACAGATAAACGGAAAGATACTCTTGTTCATGAACCACAATAATTAATATGGTTACATTCCACACAGTCCACAGTGATCTACAGACTCAATCGCAATCGAAATGCCAATGGCATTCTTTACAGAAATAGGAAAAACAACCCTAAAATGTATATGTAACCACAAAGACCCTGGGTGGCTAAAGAAGTTTTCCCCTGGAGAGAACGTAAGGGGAGGACACACCCCAGTTAGGAGGCCAGTGATGAAAAGCTCTGTGTCACTCCCGATACGCGCTACAAACTGGTTCGACTTACCGTCTCCCAAGCCTGCTCCTTCATGGACTACGGTTCATAATCCATTACCGATGGCCTGAAATGATCCTTTGAAAGCCAGGACTTCCAGTGGGATGTGTCCAAGTGAAGGTAACACATAAAGGCAACCTATTCGTCATCAATGGAAATGATTTCCCTAAAGAAGAACAAAATAAAGTCAAGACTCCACTGAAAATAGAATTGTTTCTAATCCAAGAATAAAAGTAATTACTCATAGGAATATTGAATTACAACAAATTTTGGCTTCCTAGGATATGATGGCTCAGAGATAGAAATATTTCTAATGCTTTCGGTTTTTATCCCCCCTGATGTTTTCAAATGAATTGAACTGAATATTTTGTAAAGTTTCAATAAAATATCCTCACATGCCTGTCATTTCTTCAGATAAGTTTGCAATATTTAACAAGGCTGGCATACAAACCTCCACTAATTCAAAACATACTCGATGAGTATAAGGGAAGGGACGGTAACATTTGGAGACAAATTTTTCTCATGCCATAAATGGGAAATAATTGGGATTTTGGAATTTTGTCAGGCAGATTTACATGAATCCTATTTTTATATTAAAATACATGTCAATTAATTGGAAGGGAATTATCACTACTGTATCGTGAGTTGATATTTTGATTCTAGGATTCTCTCAGTAGTATATCCTGAATTGTAATCAATAATGAATACTTCTTTTTTAAAAAATCTTTATTTGTTTATTTTGAGTGAGGGGCAGAGAGTGAGGAAGAGATTCCCAAGCAGTCTCCACACTGTCAGTGCAGAGCCTGATGCTGGTTTGTTCCCACAAAGTGGGAACAATGACCTGAATGAGTGAGATAATGACCTGAGCTGAAATCAAGAGTCACTTAACTAACTAAGCCACCCAGGTGCTCCAATAATGACTACTTCTTGATATTTAATGTATAGCACATTTATTTATAAGTTTTTTCAAAAGGAAAAAAATATACACATGTCAAATTAGAATATGGCATTTATCTTCCAGGAATTTATAATATACCCTTTTGATTTCAATTATTTTACTTTTCAGATGTGTGTGTGTGTGTGTGTGTGTGTACTTAAGCACTTTTAAAGGTGTTATTAAGTAGAAGGTAAGCGGAGAACATTGTGTAGGTGCATAAATCATATGGAAACTTCCAAAGAAGAAATCATAGGTTCTGAGATCTCCACACCCTGTGTACATGAATATCTCTGTAACATGTACATATATGACTATGACATCATGTATTCCTTGACATACTATATATGTATTCTATTGCCCGTTTCTCTGTAGAACCCAGATTACTCCAATGATCTTTGCTCTTTCTCCTTGAAATAATTTGAAAAATTTGACTGTATTCTTTTTTTTTAACATTTATTTACTTTTGAGAGAGAGACAGAGAGACAGAGAGACAGAGAGAGAGACAGAGCACAAGCAGGGGAGGGGCAGAGAGAGAGGGAGACACGGAATGGGAAGCAGACTCCAGGCTCTGAGCTGTCGGCACAGAGCTCGACGCTGGGCTCAAACTCAGGGACCGTGAGATCATGACCTGAGCTGAAGTCAGATGCCTAACTGACTGAGCCACCTAGGCGCCCCAGAAATGTTTAAGTATAATGAGGTAGTTTCTTAGTAGAAATGGAGACAAAACTCAACCATTTCGTTACCTTTTCCTATTGCTGACTTACTACTAACGATGCAATTACCTAAGCAGCTACAAGGAAGTAATTCATCATAAACCAGCAGGTCAAGAGTAGTAAGCATGTGTGTGATTTCGGAGAAAAAGATTTTGTGGTTGTCTGTTAGTAACGGCTTCAATTCAAGTGAGACGGAATTTGGCTTGTGAGACTGACAAGAATGCCAGCTCAGTTCATGTTCCAGTGCTGTTGTGTGTCTGGCAGTTGGATGCAGACATGGAGAAGACTGGACCCCAGCCCTCCAGCATGCAAGGGGTCATCCAGAAGGAGACACGCACGCGGTGGCCAGGTTGTAAGGAAAAGAGCAAACGAATGACTGCACTTCACAGTTGTTCACCCCAAACCATGCTTTTCCTTGATGGGTGTCCGTGTTCTGAATCTGCACCCCACGTAAGGCTCCTTCGGTTGGACATGGTTCCACTAGAACTGTCCCAGCTTCATCTTTTTCCTTTCTTTCTCCTTAGAGAGGAAAGATGAGTTTTATTTGGCTTCAACAATGTCCAAAAAGAAACTGGAGATACTTTAGTATTTCCACAATAAATGATGTTCCTCTTTCTCTTAATGACTCCCTTCTTAAGAAACAAGAAAGCTAGGGGTGCCTGGGTGGCGCAGTCGGTTGAGCGTCCGACTTCAGCCAGGTCACGATCTCGCGGTCCGTGAGTTCGAGCCCTGCGTCAGGCTC